>NC_069501.1:560485250-560740250 GCF_027579735.1 Bombina bombina | reverse complement strand
ATTATCTGACAGAAATGCAGGGGTGCCGATATTTTTGGACAGGACCGTGTTTGTGTGTGTGTGTGTGTTTATTTATATGTATACATACAGAATTTTGTGGCGCTATACAAGCATGGTAATGGTGATAATACTACATATGTTACCTACTCAGTAATACTCACACACCCACCAATATGTATGCTTTGCTCATAAAGACAAGTAATGCACAGTAGAAGTCTCTAGAGGCAAGTATAATGCATTAACACAATACAGGGTTAGGGGAAAAAAAAAAAAAAAAAAAGAATACCACTTAGCTATTAACAAAGCTGAACACTGTCAGAATTTTCAAAATACAAATCCCATATTTTTGGATTGTATTATATCAGATGGTAAATTTTCAGGGTAGTATGGCCCGGTAGTCCTTATATCCCATTCTGTTTTGTCTTCATTCATTGTACCCCTCTATAGCACAGCGGAATCCATTTGAGCTTCACAAATAGAGGTTGTTGTTTTTTATTACACAAGTATTATTTTACTTACATAAAACCTACCTCCAAACATCTGTGTTTCACTAATAAAACTGATCTAGAAGCATAATTTGATTTCCCTCTTATATTTTTATCTCTGTTACTTAGTTATATTATTAATAGTCATCTACATTGGATATAAAAAGTCTACACACCCCTGTTAAAATGTCAGGTTTCTGTGATGTAAAAAAATGAGACAAAGATAAATAATTTCAGAACTTTTTCCACCTTTAATGTGACCTATAAACTGTACAACTCAATTGAAAAACAAACTGAAATGTTTTAGGTAGAGGGAAGAAAAAATCTAAAAATAAAATATGGTTGCATAAGTGTGCTAATACTTTGTTGAAGCACCTTTTGATTTTATTACAGCACTCAGTCTTTTTGGGTATGAGTCTATCAGCATGGCACACTTTGACTTGGCAAGATTTGCCCACTCTCCTTTGCAAAAACACTCCAAATCTGTCAGATTGTGAGGGCATCTCTTGTGCACAGCCCTCTTCAGATCACCCCACAGATTTTCAATCGGATTCAGGTCTGGGCTCTGGCTGGGCCATTCCAAAACTTGAATCTTCTTCTGGGGAAGCCATTCCTTTGTTGATTTGGATGTATGCTTTGGGTCGTTGTCATGTTGAAAGATGAAGTTCCTCTTCATGTTCAGCTTTCTAGCAGAAGCCTGAAGGTTTTGTGCCAATATTGACTGGTATTTGGAACTGTTCATAATTCCCTCTAGCTTAACTAAGGCCTCAGTTTCAGCTGAAGAAAAACAGCCCCAAAGCATGATGCTGCCACCACCATGCTTCACTGTGGGTATGGTTCTTTTGGTGATGTGCAGTGTTGTTTTTGCGCCAAACATATCTTTTGGAATTATGGCCAAAAAGTTCAACCTTGGTTTCATCAGACCATAACACCTTTTCCCACATGCTTTTGGGAGACTTCAGATGTGTTTTTTCAAAATGTATGAGCAAAAGAGAGGAAAGTTTGACAGTTACTCAGCATTCAAAGGGTATCCAAATCAATGCAAATCATGAGTAAGGACAGGGGAGATCACCTGAAACCAGGGATCTAATTAAAAAAAATTATATATATATATATATCACACAGAGAAAACCCAGAACTCACTTACAAGCTCTCAGCTAAGATTTAAAAGCAAAAATGGAAATGTTAGTCTTCCGTGTTTTATATATATATATATATATATATATATATATATATATATAAAAATAGGGTGTTACCACCAATAAGGATATAAGGCACCAAGGAATAAATAAATCAGTATCAGCCACACAGCCCAGCGCAGACCAATACAAGGGGCTCATGGATTGCAAAGGTTACTAACTAAAAAAAGAGGACTGACCTCGTCACCAATTAATCTGGTCTATGCAATACTGGAGCCCAGGTAAGCACTGTTCTATGTATAGGCGTATTGGGTGTTAGTTTTACCCCCATAATAGTCTCACCTAATTAGCTCTGCTTAAATTGTATGTAATGAGGCAATGTCCTCATAGCGTGTATCGAGTCACACAGAACAATGCTTACCTGGGCTCCAGTATTGCATAGACCAGATTAATTGGTGACAAAGTCAATCCTCTTTTTTAGTTAGTAACCTTTGCAATCCATGAGCCCCTTAAATTGGTCTGCGCTGGGCTGTGTGGCTGATATTGATTTTTTGATTTCTTGGTGCCTTATATCCTTATTGGTGGTAACTAACACCCTATGTAATATATTTATATATATATATATATATATATATATATACACATACATATATATATATATATATATATATATATATATATATATATATATATATATATATATATTTAAGTTTTAAAACACACACCGTTTGTTTCCTATTTACACACTGATATTTTATATTACCCATAGTAATTGCTAAGTTTTAATTAGATCACTGGTTTCAGGTGATCTCCCCTGTCCTTACTCATGATTTGCATTGATTTGGATACCCTTTGAGTGCTGAGTAACTGTCAAACTTTCCTCTCTTTTGCTCATATCTATATCTGACAGCACCCCCTTTTCCTTTTTGGATTGTAACTGTCTGTATACTAATCGTAATACATATGTGTATTAACACACAACAATACATTGGAATATATATATATATATATATATATATATATATATATATATATATATATATATATATATATATATATATATATATATATATATATATATATATATATATATATAAAACAAACACTATAAAAGGTTTTTTTTGGGATCCTATAATATTTCCCACAGTATCAAACCTTTTATTTTTTTCAAAATGTAGCCTGGCTTGGTTGTTTTTCCTTGTTCGAAAAGGCTTTCGTCTTGCCACTCTACCCCATAGCCCAGACATATGAAGAATATGTGAGATTGTTGTCACATGTACCACACAGCCAGTACTTGCCAGATATTCCTGCAGATCATTTAATGTTGCTGTAGGCAACTTGGTAGCCTCCCAGACCAGTTTTCTTCTCGTATTTTCATCAATTTTGGAGGGACATCCAGTTCTTGGTAATGTCACTGTTGTGCCATATTTTCTCCACTTGATGATGACCGTCTTCACTGTGTTCCATGGTATATCTAATGCCTTGGAAATTCTTTTCTACCCTTCTCCTGACTGATACCTTTTAACAATGAGATCCCTCAGATGCTTTGGAAGCTATCTGTGGACCATGGCTTTTGCTGTGGGATGCGACTAAGAAAATTTCAGGAAAGACCAACTAGAGCAGCTGAACTTTATTTGGGGTTAATCAGAGGCACTTTAAAATGATGGCAGGTGTATGCTGACTCCTATTTAACATGATTTTGAATGCACACTTATGCAACCAAATTATTTTAGATTTTTTTTGTTTTCTTCCCTCCACCTAAAAGATTTCAGTTTGTTTTTCAATTGAGTTGTACAGTTTATAGGTCACATTAAAGGTGGAAAAAGTTCTGAAATGATTTATCTTTGTCTCATTTTTTACATCACAAAAACCTGACATTTTAATAGGGGTGTGTAGACTTTTTATATCCACTGTATGTGGTCTTAACCATGTTTTCAGTTACAACAAAAGCTCTTTAAACAGGATATCCCCCTCTGTATTGTATATGAATCTTACGTCTGTCAAAGTATAAGCTCAGTAGAACAATTCTACTCTCTATATTATTCCTGCATCCTCTGTATGTAAAAGGTTCAAACGATTACTCACCAGGAACATTTGCCATTGCTGACCAGGTAACAAATATGGTATACAATGTTATTACAGATGCCTGCAGTAATCCAGAATGAGGCTGTGCTTCCTGCATCAAAAAGAGGAAAAGAAAATATATTGGTCATAGCAACGGACATAAACTCCCACTTTCACACAGATATGGCTACACTGTGGGTCACTGAACATAAAATGTATTTAGCTTTGAAGTCTAGAGATACTTGTACTGCGTATGTCTGTATAAATATTATATATTACTTAGAATTTTACCCCACAGTAAAATAGTTAATGTTTGTTACACTGCCACAATGACAAAAGGCATTGTGCAACAAGGTATAAGTGCTAGCTTAATTAGGGAACCTACCCAAAATATGGTGTAGTGCATAAAACTGCAAAAATACTATATATTATTCAGTATTAGATTACATAGGTGTCTAATATTGCCTGCTCACCTGGACCTTTGGCAGTATAGACACGACTGAAATGATAACACAGAAGATAAGATTGAGGCTGATGAAGACTTTGTTGGGGACACAACCATCGGACTTGGTGTAGTAAATATACAGGAACACAATTGCAATGATTGAGGCAGCATAGAGCAGGAAAGTGCAGATCAGGAGACCTAAGGATACAAAATTATCAAAGAAAGTACTTGCTATGGGAAAAAAATGCCTGCCTGTCCCACCAAAGGCTAATTATACATGCTGGAGGAGTTACACAAAATGGAGATTCCTTAATGAATATTATATTTTCTCTAACACATCAGTCTAATTTACTCGCTTTGCCATACCTGCATACCAGCACTTGGTATTGCCATTTTCAGCCTGCTGCAGCCAGGACTGACTCCATGAATGGGCAAGATCTATGATAAGGATGAGCTGGACAAGGATGAAAAGGAATCCACCAACCATGCCAAAATAATACCAAACTTTGGAGAAAAGAAAAGGAGAGTTAGTAGGAAATAGTGAGATGAGACAGAAAGAGAGAGATTGTATCAATGATGGTGACATTTTACCTGTAGTGAAAGTCCCGCTAGGAATAAAGAATGCGCCAACGGTTATTCCAGTCAATATAAGAAACTTAAAGAACCAAAACCTGGGGGGGATAAAATAAAAGTATTGAAAGATGTTTGCACAAGAAGGGTGCACTACAGGTTTGAACAAATATAGATGTAATAAATATTGTGTAGAAAAATATTCGCATAAATCCGTGTTCTTACCCACTAGTAGATAAACAAGACTCACCCATTCTGCACTGCTGCTCTTGGGTCTCTACTGCTCCGGACACAGATCATTAATAATACAAAGAGGAAGAAGAAAGCAGCAAGAGCAAAGCACATGCGGTACACAGCCTGGTGACCCACAAGGACATCACAGTTTACGGAACCGGCAATAGCTGTAGAGTCTTTACAAAACCATGGCAGCTGAGGGGAAAAATACAAACAGTAAGGGCTAGAGTACAAGTGGCGCACTGTTGCACGCAAGGGATATCAGGTTTATCACGGCCGTTTGGGTGCGTAGGAAGTAGCGGTTGTATTATAGGTTGTAAGTAAATATGATGCATGAGCGCAGTTGAATTTAACACGCGTTGGGATAGCGTGATTTCAAAAGTAAAGTTACACTCATATTAACACTTATAAAAATTTTAAAAACAAAAAATTGATGAGGTCTCAGGTGGAGTTAAAAGAGATACATATATTTACGTGTGCGTGTCATGTATTTATATGCATATTTACAGAATATATATATATATTTACAGAATATATATATATATATATATATATATATATATATATATATATATATATATATATATATATATACACATACATTCACACATACATACACAAATACATAAGTACATTAGAGCCCTTTGCAGTCAAGCAGCTGACAACATGGAAAAACATAATTTATGTAAGAACTTACCTGATAAATTCATTTCTTTCATATTAGCAAGAGTCCATGAGCTAGTGACGTATGGGATATACATTCCTACCAGGAGGGGCAAAGTTTCCCAAACCTCAAAATGCCTATAAATACACCCCTCACCACACCCACAAATCAGTTTAACGAATAGCCAAGAAGTGGGGTGATAAGAAAAAAAGTGCGAAAGCATAAAAAATAAGGAATTGGAATAGTTGTGCTTTATACAAAAAAATCAAAATCACCACAAAAAAGGGTGGGTCTCATGGACTCTTGCTAATATGAAAGAAATGAATTTATCAGGTAAGTTCTTACATAAATTATGTTTTCTTTCATGTAATTAGCAAGAGTCCATGAGCTAGTGACGTATGGGATAATAAATACCCAAGATGTGGAACTTCCACGCAAGAGTCACTAGAGAGGGAGGGATAAAATAAAGACAGCCAATTCCGCTGAAAAATAATCCACACCCCAAACAAAGTTTAAATCTTATAATGAAAAAAAACAGAAATTATAAGCAGAAGAATCAAACTGAAACAGCTGCCTGAAGTACTTTTCTACCAAAAACTGCTTCAAAAGAAGAAAACACATCAAAATGGTAGAATTTAGTAAAAGTATGCAAAGAAGACCAGATTTGCAAAGCAGCAACCTGATCAACCGAAGCTTCATTCCTAAATGCACAGGAAGTAGAAACTGACCTAGTTGAATGAGCTGTAATCCTTTGAGGCGGAGTTCTACCCGACTCAACATAAGCATGATGAATCAAAGACTTTAACCAAGACGCCAAAGAAATGGCAGAAGCCTTCTGACCTTTCCTAGTACCAGAAAAGATAACAAATAGACTAGAAGTCTTTCGGAAATCCTTAGTAGCTTCAACATAATATTTCAAAGCTCTTACTACATCCAAAGAATGTAATGATCTTTCCTTAGAATTCTTAGGATTAGGACACAATGAAGGAACCACAATCTCTCTACTAATGTTGTTAGAATTCACAACCTTAGGTAAAAATTTAAATGAAGTCCGCAACACTGCCTTATCCTGATGAAAAATCAGAAAAGGAGATTCACAAGAAAGAGCAGATAACTCAGAAACTCTACTAGCAGAAGAGATGGCCAAAAGAAACAAAACTTTCCAAGAAAGTAATTTAATATCTAGAGAATGCATAGGTTCAAAAGGAGGAGCTTGTAGAGCTCCCAGAACCAAATTCAAACTCCAAGGAGGAGAAATTGACTTAATGACAGGTTTGATACGAACCAAAGCCTGTACAAAACAATGAATATCAGGAAGATTAGCAATCTTTCTGTGAAACAGCACAGAAAGAGCAGAAATTTGTCCTTTCAAGGAACTGACAGACAAACCTTTATCCAGACCATCCTGAAGAGACTGTAAAATTCTAGGAATTCTAAAAGAATGCCAGGAAAATTGATGAGAAGAACACCAAGAAATGTAAGTCTTCCAGACTCGATAATATATCTTCCTAGACACAGATTTACGAGCCTGTAACATAGTATTAATTACGGAGTCAGAGAAACCTCTATGACTAAGAATCAAGCGTTCAATCTCCATACCTTCAAATTTAATGATTTGAGATCCTGATGGAAAAATGGGCCTTGAGATAGAAGCTCTGGTCTTAACGAAAGAGTCCAAGGTTGGCAACTGGCCATCCAAACAAGATCCACCTACCAAAACCTGTGAGGCCATGCTGGAGCCACCAGCAGTACAAACGAACGCTCCTTTAGAATCTTGGAAATCACTCTTGGAAGAAGAACTAGAGGCGGAAAGATATAGGCAGGGTGATACTTCCAAGGAAGCGATAATGCATCCACTGCCTCCGCCTGAGGATCCCTGGATCTGGACAGATACCTGGGAAGTTTCTTGTTTAGATGAGAAGCCATCAGATCTATTTCTGGAAGACCCCAGATTTGAACAATCTGAAGAAATACCTCTGGGTGAAGAGACCATTCGCCCGGATGCAACGTCTGGCGACTGAGATAATCCGCTTCCCAATTGTCTATACCTGGGATGTGAACCGCAGAAATTAGACAGGAGCTGGATTCCGCCCATACAAGTATTCAAGATACTTCTTTCATAGCCAGAGGACTGTGAGTCCCCCCTTGATGATTGATATATGCCACGGTGGTGACATTGTCCGTCTGAAAACAAATGAACGATTCTCTCTTCAGAAGAGGCCACGACTGAAGAGCTCTGAAAATCGCACGGAGTTCCAAAATGTTGATTGGTAATCTCGCCTCCTGAGATTCCCAAACCCCCTGCGCTGTCAGAGACCCGCATACCGCTCCCCAACCTGTCAGACTCGCATCTGTTGAGATCACAGTCCAGGTTGGAAGAACAAAAGAAGCCCCTTGAATTAAACGATGGTGATCTGTCCACCACGTCAGAGAGTGTCGTACAATCGGATTTAAAGATATTAACTGTGATATCTTTGTATAATCCCTGCACCACTGGTTTAGCATTCAGAGCTGAAGAGGTCGCATGTGAAAATGAGCAAAGGGGATCGCGTCCGATGCAGCAGCCATAAGACCTAGAATTTCCATGCATAAGGCTACCGAAGGGAATGATTGAAACCGAAGGTTTCGACAGGCTGAAATCAATTTCAGACGTCTCTTGTCCGTCAGAGACAAACTCATGGACACTGAATCTATTTGGAAACCTAAAAAGGTTACCCTTGTCTGAGGAATCAATGAACTCTTTGGTAAATTGATCCTCCAACCATGTTCTTGAAGAAACGACACAAGTTGATTCGTATGAGATTCTGCTAAATGTGAAGACTGAGCAAGTACCAAGATATCGTCCAAATAAGGAAATACCACAATACCCTGTTCTCTGATTACAGATAGAAGGGCACCGAGAACTTTTGAAAAAATCCTCGGAGCCGTTGCTAGGCCGAACGGCAGAGCCACAAATTGGTAATGCTTGTCTAGAAAAGAGAATCTCAGAAACTGAAAGTGATCTGGATGAATCGGAATATGCATCCTGCAAATCTATTGTGGACATATAATGCCCTTGCTGAACAAAAGGCAGAATAGTCCTGATAGTTACCATTTTGAATGTTGGTATCCTTACATAACGATTCAATATTTTTAAATCCAGAACTGGTCTGAAGGAATTCTCCTTCTTTGGTACAATGAATAGATTTGAGTAAAACCCCAGCCCCTGTTCCAGAACTGGAACTGGCACAATTACTCCAGCCAACTCTAGATCTGAAACACATTTCAGAAATGCCTGAGCCTTCACTGGATTTATTGGAATGCGAGAAAGAAAAAATCTTCTTGCAGGTGGCCTTACCTTGAAACCTATTCTGTACCCTTGTGAAACAATGTTCTGAATCCAAAGACTGTGAATCGATTTGACCCAAATTTATTTGAAAAATTGTAATCTGCCCCCTACCAGCTGCGCTGGAATGAGGGCCGCACCTTCATGTGGACTTGGGAGCTGGCTTTGGCTTTCTAAAAGGCTTGGATTTATTCCAGACTGGAGACGGTTTCCAAACGGAAACCGTTCCTTTAGGGGAAGGATCAGGCTTCTGTTCCTTATTCTGACCAAAGGAACGAAAACGATTAGCAGCCCTATATTTACCTTTAGATTTTTTTATCCTGAGGTAAAAAAGTTCCTTTCCCCTCAGTAACAGTTGAAATAGAATCCAACTGAGAACCAAACAATTTATTACCTTGGAAAGAAAGGGAAAGCAAAGTTGACTTAGAAGACATATCAGCATTCCAAGTTTTAAGCCATAAAGCTCTTGTAGCTAGAATAGCTAAAGACATATACCTGACATCAACTCTAATGATATCAAAGATGGCATCACAAATAAAGTTATTAGCATGTTGAAGAAGTTTAACAATGCTATGAGAATTATGATCTGACACTTGTTGTGCCAAAGCCTCCAACCAAAAAGTGGAAACTGCAGCAACATCAGCCAAAGAAATAGCAGGCCTAAGAAGATTACCTGAACATAAATAAGCTTTCCTTAGAAAGGAATCAATCTTCCTATCTAAATGATCCTTAAAGGAAGTACTATCTGCCGTAGGAATAGTAGTACGCTTAGCAAGAATAGAGATAGCCCCATCAACTTTAGGGATTTTGTCCCAAAACTCTAATCTGTCAGATGGCACAGGATACAATTTCTTAAATCTCTTAGAAGGTGTAAAAGAATTACCCAGATTATTCCATTCCCTAGAAATTACTTCAGAAATAGCACCAGGGACAGGAAAAACTTCCGGAATAACTACAGGAGGTTTAAAAACTGAATTTAAACGCTTATTAGATTTAGTATCAAGAGGACTAGAATCCTCAATTTCTAAAGCGATTAAAACTTCTTTAAGTAAAGAACGAATAAATTCCATTTTTAATAAATATCCTCATCAGAAACAGACAAATCAGAATGATGATGTTCATTTAAAAATTCATCTGAGAAATGAGAAGTTTTAAAAGACTTTTTACGCTTACTGGAAGGAGGAATAACAGACATAGCCTTCCTAATAGATTTAGAAACAAAATCTCTTATATTAACAGGAACATCCTGAGTATTAGATATTGATGGAACAGCAACAGGTAATGGAATATTACTAATGGAAATTGAATCTGCATTAGCAAGTTTATCATGACATTCATCACAAACTACAGCCGGAGGAACAGATACCACAAGTTTACAACAAATGCACTTAACTTTGGTAGAACCAGCATCAGGCAGCGATTTTCCAGAAGTAGCTTCTGATCCAGGGTCAATCTGAGACATATTGCAATATGTAAGAGAAAAAACAACATATAAAGCAAAATCTATCAAATTCCTTAAATGACAGTTTCAGGAATGGGAAAAAATGCCAATGAACAAGCCTCTAGTAACCAGAAGCAAAAGAAAAATGAGACTTAAATAATGGGAAAAAAAGGTGGAGACAAAAATGACGCCCACATTTTTTAGCGCCAAAAAAGATGCCCACATTATTGGCACCTAAATGCTTTTGGCGCCGAGAATGACGCCACATCCGGTGACGCCAACATTTTTGGAGCAAAACGTCAAAAAAATGACGCAATCACGAACAACTTCCGGCGACAAGTATGACGCCGGAAATGAAAAAGAAATTTTTTGTGCCAAAAAAGTCAGCGCCAAGAATGACGCAATAAAATGAAGCATTTTCAGCCCCCGCGAGCCTAACAGCCCACAGAGAAAAAAGTCAATTTAAAGGTAAGAAAAAAAATTGATAATTCATATGCATTATCCCAAATAATGAAACTGTCTGTCTGAAATAAGGTATATTGATCATCCTGAATCAAGGCAAATAAATGTTTAAACACATATATTTAGAACTTTAACATAAAAGTGCCCAACCATCGCTTAGAGTGTCACAAAAAAACATAATTTATGTAAGAACTTACCTGATAAATTCATTTCTTTCATATTAGCAAGAGTCCATGAGCTAGTGACGTATGGGATATACATTCCTACCAGGAGGGGCAAAGTTTCCCAAACCTTAAAATGCCTATAAATACACCCCTCACCACACCCACAATTCAGTTTAACGAATAGCCAAGAAGTGGGGTGATAAAAAAGGAGCGAAAGCATAAAAAAAATAAGGAATTGGCATAATTGTGCTTTATACAAAAATCAAAACCACCACAAAAAAGGGTGGGCCTCATGGACTCTTGCTAATATGAAAGAAATGAATTTATCAGGTAAGTTCTTACATAAATTATGTTTTCTTTCATGTAATTAGCAAGAGTCCATGAGCTAGTGACGTATGGGATAATAAATACCCAAGATGTGGAACTTCCATGCAAGAGTCACTAGAGAGGGAGGGATAAAATAAAGACAGCCAATTCCGCTGAAAAATTAATCCACTACCCAAATCAAAAAAGTTTCAATTTTTATAATGAAAAAAACTGAAATTATAAGCAGAAGAATCAAACTGAAACAGCTGCCTGAAGTACCATTCTACCAAAACTGCTTCTAAAGAAGAGAAAACATCAAAATGGTAGAACATAGTAAAAGTATGCAAAGAAGACCAAGTCATTGCTTTGCAAATCTGATCAACAGAAGCTTCATTCTTAAAAAGCCCAGGAAGTAGAAACTTACCTAGTAGAATGAACCGTAATCCTCCGAGGCGGGAATCCACCCGACTCCAAATAAGCATGATGAATCAAAGGTTTAAGCAAGATGCCAAATAAATGGCAGAAGCCTTTTGACCTTCCTAACACCAGAAAAGATAACAAATACACTAGAAGACTATCTGAAATCTGAATAGCTTCAACATAAGATTTCAAAACTCTTACCATATCCAAAGAATGTATGAATCTTACCAAAGAAGTCTTAGGAAAAGACAATAATTCCTCCCTAATGTTGATAGAAATCACAACTTTAGGTAAGAATTGAAATGAGGATAGCAAAAACCACCTTATCCTGATGAAAAAAATCAGAAAAAGGAGACTCGCAAGAAAGAACAGATAATTAAAAATTGTTCTAGCTGAAGAGATGTCTAAAAAGAACAATACTTTCCATGAAAGTAAATAATGTCTAGAGAAAACATATGCTCAAATAGAAGAGCCTGTAAAGCCTTTAGAACCAAATTAAAACTCCAAGGAGGAGAAATTGGCTTAATGACAGGTTTGATAAGAACCAAAGCCTGAACAAAATAATGAATAACAGGAAGGAACACTGCCTTACCCTGATGAAAAATCAGAAAAGGAGATCCACAAGAAAGAGCAGAAAACTCAGAAACTCTTCTAGCAGAAGAGATAACCAAAAGGAACAATACTTTCCAAGAAAGTAATTTTAATGTCCAGAGAACGCAAAGGTTCAAACGGAGGAGCCTGTAAAGCCCTCAGTACCAAATTGAGACTCCAAGGAGGAGATATTGACTTAATGACAGGCTTGATACAAACCAAAGCCTGTACAAAACAATGAATATCAGAATGAATAGCAATCTTTCTGTGAAAAAGAACAGAAAGAGAAGAGATTTGTCCTTTCAAGAACTTGCAGACAAAACCTTATCTAAACCAACCTGAAAAATTGTAAAATTCAAGCAATTCTAAAAGAATGCCAAAAGAATTTATGAGAAGAACACCAAGAAATGAAAGTCTTCCAAACTCGATAATAAATCTTTCTAGAGACAGATTTACAAACCTGTAACATAGTATTAATCACAGAGTCAGAGAAACCTCTATGACTAAGAATCAAACGTTCAATCTCCATACCTTCAAATTAAATGATTTGAGATCCTGATGGAAAAATGGGCCTTGAGATAGAAGGTCTGGTCTTAATGGAAATGTCCAAGGTTGGCAACTGGCCATCCGAATGAGATCCGCATACCAAAACCTTAGAGGCCATGCTGGAACCACCAGCAGTACAAACGAACGCTCCATTAGAATTTTGGAAGAACTAGAGGCGGAAGATATAGACAGAATGATAATTCCAAGGAAGTGTCAATGCATACGCTACTTCCGCCTGAGGATCCCCGGACCTGAAATAGGCCCCTGGGAAGTTCCTTGTTAAGACGAGAGGCCAACAGATCTATTTCTGGAAGCCCTCACATCTGAAAAATTGAAAAACATATCTGGGTAAAGACCATTCTCCCGGATGTAAAGCTTGATTAACAGAGATAATCCGCTTCCCAAACGTCTATACCTGGGAAAAGGACCCCAGAATTTAGATAGGAGCTGGATTTAGCCCAAGCAATATCCGAGATACTTTTGTCACAGTCTAAAGACTGATAGTCACACCCTGAAGATTGACATACACCACAGATGTGATAATGTTTGAAAAAAACAATAAAAGTCTCTTCTTCAAAAGAAACCAACTGAAGAACTCTGGGAATGCACGGAGTTCCAAAATATCAAATGGTAATCTCGCCTCCTGAGATTTCCAAACCCCTTGTGCTGACAGAGAACCTCAGACAGCCTCCCAACCTAAAAGACTCGCATCGATAGAGATCATGGTCCAGTTTGAAAGAATCGAAGAGACCTGTAGAACTAAATGATGGTGATCTTAACCACTGAATCAAAGATAGATAAACATAGAATTTGAAGATTTAAAAAGTGAAATTCTAGAATCCCTGCACCATTATGTAGCATAAAAAACTGGAAAGGTTTTCTATGAAAATGAGCAAACGGAAATGAATCCAATGCTGCAGCCATAAGACCTAAATTTCCATGCATATATAGCAACTGAAGGAAATAATAGAGACTGAAGGTACCGGCAGACGGAACTCAATAAGAAAAAAATCATTTATCTGTTAGAGACAAAGACAGTGACACAATCTATCTGGAAACCTAAAAAAGGTGACCCTTGTGTGAGGAATCAAGAGTTTTTGATAAAAAGATCCTCTAACCATGTCTTGAAAAAACAAAGTTGAATCATATGAGATTCCGTAGTCTCAGAAAATAAAAATAAACTGAATGAAGACTGAAATGAAGATATGCATCTATTGTATCTAATGAAAACAAATAATGCTATCACTGACCAAAAAAAGTCAAAATAGACCATATAAATACCAATCTAAAAGACGGTACATTTATATAAAGAAAAAGATTTTCTATCTTTGGAACAATGAATAGTTTTGAAAAACAAAACAAAACCCAGATCCTAAAAATGGAACTGGAATAAAAACCTCAGAAGATTCCAGATCTGAGCAGCGCTTGATCCTCAACAGGTGATCAATCGCACTTCAACATTACCCAAAATATATGGGACTGAAACACATTAAGGAAAGTGTTAGCCTTACTGGAATAGCTGGAATATAATAGAGAGAAAAAGACTTCTCACAGACGGTTTTACTTCAAATTTTATTTTGTACCCAAAATCTAAGAATTTTGGACCGAATAGAACCAAAAAAACTTCTAATTAAAAACATGTTACTTGGGTAAGAATTTAGAATTTTGTTCTTTAGTAAGAACAACCAAACTAAAATAAGCTTAAAGTTTTAGTTTAAGAACTTAATCTTGAAGCCCAGAGTAACAGATAAGAATTGAATCCAATATGAATCAAATAATTGATTATCTTGGAAAAAAAATAAATAAGGATTTTTTAGAAATCACAAAATTTCTTCTAGCTAAAAACAGCTAAAGACATAAATTAAACCTCATTTGTGAAAATATTCAATAAAAATGAAGAAACAAATAAAATTATTAGCATGTTAATCCAGTTAAGGGACCAGCCAACACACAGGACTTGCATAAACAAAAATGCAAGACAACAAGACAAATGCAACAGCACCCAGTCTGAACCTCAAATGAGTACAGGTATACCTCACTTTACAGCGCTTCACTTTACAGCGATTCGCTAATACAGCGCTTTGTGGAGCTGAAGTTCAACCTCCAAGGATTTTGAAACAGTGCTGTAAATCATTGTGAGATTGCGGGAAAAGTGACTAGCACCATTTTGCTATGCTTAGTTCACTCTGTTAACTGCATTGTAGTGCAATCTGTTTCTCAGTGCTATAGTCTGGCAAATTTTACTACAGTAATTGTCACTATTTTACAGGTACAGTATTTATTGAATACTAATTGAATACTTTCTGTGCTAGTGTTAAACTAAACGTAGCACTATTGCACCCCTAATATATGTTAGTTCAAACATGTTTTTAAGATTTTAAACACTGATTTGCTATAGAAACAATAGCATAATTTAGCAGGAGTAGAGATAGCCCCATTAAATTGGAGAACCCTCAAAATTGAATTTAACTGCCGGCAAAGAATATAATTTAAAATCTTTGAAGAAAATTGTCAGCCTATTCCATTCCCTAGTATGAAGGAATGGAAAAAAACCTCTGAAGACACAGAAGATAAAATAAGCAGAAATAAAATGTTAGCTAGTTTTGAAAACGAACTAGTTACCTCAATATCCAAAATAATCAACACCTTTTCAACAACAAACAAATATACTCTAATAAAAAATAAAAAGTAGATTTGTTAGTGTCAATATCTGATGAAGAAAAGTTCTGAAAGAGAAAAAACATCATCAGAGAAGGATAATTCAGTATGTTGTTGGTCATTTGAAACTTCATCAAAAAGAAGTTTGAAAAAGACCTAAAAATGTTTTAATAGAAGGCGCAAAGTCAGACAAAGCCTTTAACCTAGAATCAGAAAAATATTCTTATAAATTTTCTAAGTATATCTTGTACATAAGATGTAAAAAGAAAAGCAATACATAAAGCATAAATACTAATGGATTCTGCATGTAAAAGTTTATCATGATAACTTATTACAAACCATAGCTAAAGATAAAGATTCATAACATTTAAAATAAATGAACTTAGCTTTGGTAGAACTTCTTAGTCAACAGGAATCCCTCAGCATGTTCTGATCCAGCAATAATTTATGGAAAATCTTGCAATATGTAATAGAAAAAAACAACATATAAAGCAAAATTATCAAATTCCTTAAAAGGACAGTTTCAGGAATGGGGAAAAATGCAAAACAAACAAGCCTCTAGCAACCAGAAGCAACAAAAAAGTGAGACTGAAATAATGTGAAAAAAAGTGGCGCCAAGTATGACGCCCACATTTTTTGGCGCCAAGTATGACGCCCACATGTTTTGGCACCAAGTATCACTTTTTGGCGCAAAAAAAACGTCTGTAACACACATGCGTCAAAAATGACGCAGCCACGTGTAAACTTCTGGCGTCAACTATGGCGCCGGAAATGACAAAATTTTGCGCCATAAAAGTTTGCGCCAAGAATGACGCAATAAATTGAAGCATTTTCTGCCCCCGCGAGCCTAACAGCCCGAAAAAAAGTCAATTAGAAAATTTCTTTAAGGTAAGAAAAAATATTTATTCATATGCACTTTCCCAAATAATGAAACTGACAGTCTGAAAGAAGGAATACCGATTATCCTGAATCATGGCAAATATAAGTTTAAAGACATATATTTAGAACTTTACGTATAAAGTGCCCAACCATAGCTTAGAGTGTCACAAAAAATAAGACTTACTTACCCCAGGACACTCATCTACATATAGCAGATAGCCAAACCAGTACTGAAACGAGAATCAGTAGAGGTAATGGTATATAAGAGTATATCGTCGATCTGAAAAGGGAGGTAAGAGATGAATCTCTACGACCGATAACAGAGAACCTATGAAATAGATCCCGTAGAAGGAGACCATTGAATTCAAATAGGCAATACTCTCTTCACATCCCTCTGACATTCACTGCACTCTGAGAGGAAAACTGGGCTCCAGCCTGCTGCGAAGCGCATATCAACATCCACGGGAGGCAAAGTTTGTAAAACTGAATTGTGGGTGTGGTGAGGGGTGTATTTATAGGCATTTTAAGGTTTGGGAAACTTTGCCCCTCCTGGTAGGAATGTATATCCCATACGTCACTAGCTCATGGACTCTTGCTAATTACATGAAAGAAATAAGATTTACTTACCCCAGGACACTCATCTACATGTAGTAGAAAGCCAAACCAGTACTGAAACGAGAATCAGTAGAGGTAATGGTATATATAAGAGTATATCGTCGATCTGAAAAGGGAGGTAAGAGATGAATCTCTACGACCGATAACAGAGAACCTATGAAAAAGATCCCGTAGAAGGAGACCATTGAATTCAAATAGGCAATACTCTCCTCACATCCCTCTGACATTCACTGCACACTGAGAGGAAAACCGGGCTCCAGTCTGCTGCGAAGCGCATATCAACGTAGAATCTAGCACAAACTTACTTCACCACCTCCATGGGAGGCAAAGTTTGTAAAACTGAATTGTGGGTGTGGTGAGGGGTGTATTTGTAGGCATTTTGAGGTTTGGGAAACTTTGCCCCTCCTGGTAGGAATGTATATCCCATACGTCACTAGCTCATGGACTCTTGCTAAATTACATGAAAGAAATCATATGTAATTTATATTCATATTTAATGAAGTATTTAACTATGTATTTACTGTAAATATTTCACATAGAGAAGCATGTTGTAAGTATTTCTAAATATAATATATATATCCAAAATGCCATCAGGTATATGTGGAAATATGTATTTATGAATATATAGAACATATTCTGCTATGTGAACATTGGAATGTTAAAATATTAATATTTTCATGTTGGGTTATCTCACTTGAGAAAATGTGATTGGTTTTGCGCAGAATAGGGTGTTATTTTTTTTGTTTGTTTTTTCACTTTTCTATCGGGGATACATCAACGCGTTTGTGATATTTTAACTTTTTGCACGTGTTGGGTTCCACTCAAGATAGCTGGATATAATGGTGTACCTTTTTGAGTCCTCCTTCTACTCCTGGGATGATCATGATACACGCCACAAGTGTACCCAGCAGAAGGAAAATAGAGAAACTCAGACGGGTTATTGTGGAGTTCTTTGTAGACGGACAACAGCCACAGAGGAGGCATGATGCTGTACCACACAAGCAAGAGGCCTGGGGAGAAGACAGAGAAGTGACACGAGATGATTAAACGTAAAGGAGCACTGTAGCACACAACATTGCATGTTGGGAGATAAGCCTATGTGAGCTGTAATATTATACACAAGAAATAGGTAAAAACAAAGTTCACAAATGTTTTCTTCTGCATCTGGAAGCCAGCCCTAAAATATAGCAGCTGGATTAGGATTTATATACATAATGAAAACATGTTCAGTTTTTTTCTGTACTACACATGGGACACTACGCTACTGAGTAACGCTACCTCTGTTAATTGCATAGGGTGCCCTGCACCCTAGCAACTGGCTGACACACTGGACAGGCTCAAATGCTACCCCTAGACAAGACATCAGCTAACCATGAGCCAAATGTGTTACTGGGGACACAGTCAGCAGCTTTACATGTACAGCTGCTTCAATACATCAGTTATGAAACAGCAGAAGAATTCCAGGCTATATTCCATGAACTGTCAGGAAAAGTGCGCCAGCCAAAAAACTACTGTGTATTACCCGTTTGCTTCAGCGCAAGTGAGTGACTGATTGAAGGCTGCTTGTATAGAAGTCCACACGTGTTATACATACAGACTGATGCAGTAACTGAGGGGTGAAGGCATCAGCAATTTCTACAACTTGCATTAACCATTTATGCATTACTGAATGAAGATGTAGATTTTTTTTCTTTTCAGGCTGTAGATATAATTTTAACAAAACAAAACAAAAAAAAAAGTGTTCCAGTAATAATATAAAATAATAAAAAAAATAAAAAAATAAAAATCAGACCTTGTGTGTCTGTGCATTATAACACTGGTGTTGCTCTGTCTTGTTACAAGTAAATATTGAAAATGCAGAGTTTCATTTACAAAGCTTAAATCCAAGAAGATATATTCAGTGTGTAGTACCTCCTGCATGCAGTGAAAAGCACAGTGCTACCTTATTAAAGTCAATCTTAAAGGGCTACTAATACAGTAGATCTAAAGAATTGCCAAATACAGAACATAAAGAAAATGCAATAGCACTTTGACTATGAAATAAAATGTCAAAAGGTAGCCTAATTTTCCCTTCCCCTGTATCATGTGACAGCCATTAGCCAATCACAAAACACAGGTACATATATATACTGTGTACTTTTGCACATTTTCAGCAGGAGCCCTAAAATGTGCATATAAAACAAGTGTGCACGGTTTGATAATAGGAGTACATTGGAAAGTTGTTTAATTTTTTAAATAACATTCTGTATGTGAATCATGAAACTATAATTTTAACTATAGTGTCCATTTAAAGCATAGCAAGTACCCTCTAACCACAATATGTAAATATCTTGACAAAGTTGCTTTGGATCTATGAACAAAAGTATAAGTCAGATTCATATTTATAAATTCAGGATTTTATGTTAACATCTTATGCCTTATTGCAGTTAAGGGAGATTTTAGAAAAGTTACAAAGCAAAATATAAAACGTTTACCCCTCTTTGAAAAACAGTGAAAAAATGTAATTCTGAAAACAGTGATTTAATTATTATTCAAGACACCACCCAAGAGGTGGTTGTGCTGACATTTTGCAAAGTAGGGCAAACAAAAAAAAAACATTTGCTCAAACTGTAAAGATGCAGATCTACTTCCTTACATACAACAAAAGATCGCCACAATATATTTTAGAGAAACTGGATACATCAAAAAGCTTAAAGGAACAGTCAACTCCAAAATTGTTATTGTTTAAAAAGATAGATAATGCCTTTATTACCCATTCCCCAGTTTTGAACAACCTATATGGTTATATTAATGTACATTTTACCTTTGTGATTACCTTGTACCTAACCCTCTTCTGACATCCCCCTTATCACATGATGTTATATTTGTTATCTATTGACTTGCATTTTAGCCAATTTTAGCTGTGTTGTGAACAACCCACAGACGTAAGGACAATGTTATCTTTATGGGCTGCATGAACTAGCAGTCTCCTGTTGTGAAAAGCAAATAAAAAAGCATGTGATAAGAGGCTGTCTTTAGTGGCTTAGAAACAGGCAGACATTTAGAGGTTTAAATGTTATAAAGTATATTACTATATCAATGTTGGTTGTGCAAAGCTTGGGAATGGGTAGTAAAGACGCTATCTTTCTTTTTAAACAATAACAATTTTGGTGTTGACTGTCCCTTTAACCTAGAATATGTTTGCCGAGTTATAAAATATAACTCAATTATAAGAAATTATCAGATGAATGGGGTAACTTCTATAAAACAGATCTCAGTAAGGCACCCTTGTGTGCTTAAGATATGGGTCTTTGGAAACATATGTCTACAAGGAAAACTGAACCATGTGACACCTAAGAGTAAATTAATACATGCTGGATCAATATACAATTAATATCCAGACTGACTATTCTGGATATAACAGAGAAACTATTCTTAAACGGGACAGTCAAGTCAAAAAAATAATTTAAATAGGGCATGTACTTTTATCACTAATTTTGCTTTATTCTCTTGGTATTCTTAGTTGAAAGCTAAACCTAGGAGGTTCATATGCTAATTTCTTCGACCTTGAAGACTGCCTCTAATCTGAATGCATTTTGACCTCTACAGGGCATTAGTTCATGTGTTTCATATAGATAACATTGAGCTAATGCACGTGAAGTTACACTGGAGTAAGCACTGATTGGCTAAAATGCAAGTCTGTCAAAAGAACTGAAATAAGGGGGCAGTTTGCAGAGGCTTAGATACAAGGTAATCACAGAGGTAAAAAGTGTATTAATATAACTGTGCTGGTTATGCAAAACTGGGGAATGGGTATTAAGGGATTATCTACCTTTTTAAACAACAACAATTCTGGTGTTGACTGTCCCTTTAACTTTTGATGTATTAAGGGGAACTAGTGCTACATGAAGCAATCTGTAAATAATATATACATGTAGTTAATATACATCAGTATAACAATGTATAGGTCTAGGATAACCATCTGATGCCCAGCACATAATATTATTATAATTATAAACTATGAAATTACTTGTATGCATAATAACTGTATTTATAATGATTGCTGAGCCAATATGCTGAATATAAGATGTTTGACAAATTGGATTAAGAATAAAAATGATATGTATCAGATGTACAAATATTTAAGCATGAGGCTACATGGGCTAGATATTCTGAAATGACTAATACATGCCCATGTGAAATAAATTATACTCAGAAATATAAGAAATATTTTTTATTAACTCAAATATCATTAAGGAATTTTCATAAATAACACAATATATCTATAGCAAGTAGTCACTCAACCTAAAAAAAAAATATATACATATATACACACACACATATACATAAATATATATATATATATCAGCATGCTAATGAAGGAGACAACGTTACATTAAAGTGTGTTTTTCTATGTTAAAAAGACCTGAGAGTGCAATCTTTCTTTGGGACTATAGTATCATATTTTTGCACCCAGGCAGATGTCCATAGGAGGGTCGGACTGAAGACAGGTTTGAGATATATATATATTAATTTGTTACATGGATATACATGTACACAATATAAATACAGGTAGCCTTCGGTTTATTGTTGTAAATTGAAACCCAGTTTATAATGTAATTCAATGGGAAGTGAAGGAGTTAGGTTCCAGGCCCCTCTCAAAATTGTCATAAGTAGCATCTAATACATTATTTTTAAAGCTTTGAAATGAAGACTTTAAATGCTAAACAGCATTATAAACCTAATAATATAGATTATATCATCATCAAACTAAGTTTAATGAACAAAAAACATTTGCTAAACATCACCTAATAAAATAATTACACAACAAATTGTATCATCATCAAACTAAGTTTAATGAACAAACATTTTTTTACTTGCATTTTTCAGTTCTCTGCATTGTTAGCATGTTAGATAATATTGGGTCTGAACCTATTCTATGCATTTCAATCTGAAGTGATTAATAGGCAGTTAGGCACCCTCACCTCAAGCAGCTGGACAGGAAGATAAAAGGGAAGTGGCTGCTAGATCTTGTTGCTCGATAGGTCTGGTCTGCTCTGTGTACACAGATCAATTTCAGTCTGCTAAGCTTGCATTATTTTGCTGTAACACAAGCAGACAGCTCCATCTACTAGCTATTTTAAATTAGTGCACTGCTTTCCAATGCTTTTCAATAGCAGTCACACGACTGAAAAAAAAGGTTGTTATTCTGAAACGGCGCAAATTGAATCAGCGTAAACTGAGGGCCACCTGTATAACTATAAAAGTATTGCAAAATATAAAATCAAATGATACCATTAAAATTTCCTGATTAACAGCTTATTAAAAAGGGATACTAAACCCAATTTTTTTCTTTCATGATTCAGATAGAGTATGCAATTTTAAGCAAGTTTCTATTTTACTCCTATTATCAATTTTTCTTTGTTCCCTTTGTGTATTTATTTGAAAAAGCAGCCTATTTTTGATTCAGAACCCTGGATAGTGCTTGCTGATTGGTGGCTACATTTGGCAAGCAATCAGCAAGTGCAAGACAGGATGCTAAACCAAAAATGGGCTGGCTCTAAAGCTTACATTCCTACTTTTTCAAAATAAAGATACCAAGAGAACAAAGAAAAATAGATAATAGGAGTTAATTAGAAAGTTGCTTAAAATTGCATGCTCGATCTGAATAATGAAATTTTAATTTTGACTAGACTATCCCTTTAATGCATGTAACCCCCCCACAATGGGGTTAAACACATGGGTAAAATCTCACTCAGGAGCACATGCATTGACTGTTTGATTAGTGGGGTCCTGCAACTGCCAGACTCACCAGCTGTATCCTGCAGTTTAAACAGGGTTTAAAACACATACATTTAAAAAAATTAAATGCTCTAACAAATAAGTTGCCAATATATACGGTGTGTAAAACAGAATTTATGCTTACCTGATAAATTACTTTCTCCAACGGTGTGTCCGGTCCACGGCGTCATCCTTACTTGTGGGATATCTCTTCCCCAACAGGAAATGGCAAAGAGTCCCAGCAAAGCTGGCCATATAGTCCCTCCTAGGCTCCGCCCACCCCAGTCATTCGACCGACGGACAGGAGGAAATATATATAGGAGAAACCATATGGTACCGTGGTGACTGTAGTTAGAGAAAATAATTCATCAGACCTGATTAAAAAACCAGGGCGGGCCGTGGACCGGACACACCGTTGGAGAAAGTAATTTATCAGGTAAGCATAAATTCTGTTTTCTCCAACATTGGTGTGTCCGGTCCACGGCGTCATCCTTACTTGTGGGAACCAATACCAAAGCTTTAGGACACGGATGAAGGGAGGGAGCAAATCAGGTTACCTAAACGGAAGGCACCACAGCTTGCAAAAGCTTTCTCCCAAAAATAGCCTCCAAAGAAGCAAAAGTATCAAATTTGTAAAATTTGGCAAAAGTGTGCAGTGAAGACCAAGTCGCTGCCTTACATATCTGGTCAACAGAAGCCTCGTTCTTGAAGGCCCATGTGGAAGCCACAGCCCTAGTGGAGTGAGCTGTGATTCTTTCAGGAGGCTGCCGTCCGGCAGTCTCATAAGCCAATCGGATGATGCTTTTAAGCCAAAAGGAAAGAGAGGTAGAAGTCGCTTTTTGACCTCTCCTTTTACCAGAATAAACAACAAACAAGGAAGAAGTTTGTCTGAAATCTTTTGTAGCCTCTAAATAGAATTTTAGAGCACGGACTACGTCCAAATTGTGTAACAAACGTTCCTTCTTTGAAACTGGATTCGGACATAAAGAAGGTACAACTATCTCCTGGTTAATATTTTTGTTAGAAACAACCTTAGGAAGAAAACCAGGCTTAGTACGCAAAACCACCTTATCTGCATTGCAACCAAAAACAAAACTTTCCAAGATAGTAACTTAATATCTATGGAATGTAAAGGTTCAAACGGAACCCCTTGAAGAACTGAAAGACCTAGATTTAGACTCCAGGGAGGAGTCAAAGGTCTGTAAACAGGCTTGATCCTAAACAGAGCCTGAACAAATGCTTGAACATCTGGCACAGCTGCCAGTCTTTTGTGTAGTAAGACAGATAAAGCAGAGATCTGTCCCTTTAGAGAACTTGCAGATAATCCTTTCTCCAAACCTTCTTGTAGAAAGGAGAGAATCTTAGGAATTTTTATCTTATTCCATGGGAATCCTTTGGATTCACACCAACAGATATATCTTTTCCATATTTTATGGTAAATCTTTCTAGTTACCGGTTTTCTGGCCTGAACCAGAATATCTATCACAGAATCTGAAAACCCACGCTTCGATAGAATCAAGCGTTCAATCTCCAAGCCGTCAGCTGGAGGGAGACCAGATTTGGATGTTCGAATGGACCCTGAACAAGAAGGTCCTGTCTCAAAGGTAGCTTCCATGGTGGAACCGATGACATATTCACCAGGTCTGCATACCAAGTCCTGCGTGGCCACGCAGGAGCTATCAAGATCACCGAGGCCCTCTCCTGATTGATCCTGGCTACCAGCCTGGGAATGAGAGGAAACGGTGGAAATACATAAGCTAGGTTGAAGGTCCAAGGTGCTACTAGTGCATCTACTAGAGTCGCCTTGGGATCCCTGGATCTGGACCCGTAGCAAGGAACCTTGAAGTTCTGACGAGACGCCATCAGATCCATGTCTGGAATGCCCCATAATTGGGTTATTTGGGCAAAGATCTCCGGGTGGAGTTCCCACTCCCCCGGATGGAATGTCTGACGACTCAGAAAATCCGCCTCCCAGTTTTCCACACCTGGGATGTGGATCGCAGACAGGTGGCAGGAGTGATCCTCCGCCCATTGAGTTATTTTGGTCACTTCTTTCATCGCCAGGGAACTCCTTGTTCCCTCCTGATGATTGATATACGCAACGGTCGTCATGTTGTCTGATTGGAACCTTATGAATCTGGCCTTTGCTAGTTGAGGCCAAGCCCTGAGAGCATTGAATATCGCTCTCAGTTCCAGAATGTTTATCGGGAGAAGAGACTCTTCCCGAGACCATAGACCCTGAGCTTTCAGGGATTCCCAGACTGCGCCCCAGCCCACTAGACTGGCGTCGGTCGTGACAATGACCCACTCTGGTCTGCGGAAGCTCATTCCCTGGGACAGATGGTCCAGGGTCAGCCACCAACGGAGTGAATCTCTGGTCTTCTGATCTACTTGAATCATTGGAGACAAGTCTGTATAATCCCCATTCCACTGTTTGAGCATGCACAGTTGTAATGGTCTTAGATGAATTCGTGCAAAAGGAACTATGTCCATTGCTGCAACCATCAACCATACTACTTCCATGCACTGCGCTATGGAAGGACGAGGAACAGAATGAAGAGCTTGACAAGAGCTTAGAAGTTTTGATTTTCTGACCTCTGTCAGAAAAATCCTCATTTCTAAGGAATCTATTATTGTTCCCAAGAAGGGAACTCTTGTCGGCGGAGACAGAGAACTTTTTTCTATGTTCACCTTCCATCCGTGTGATCTGAGAAAGGCCAGAACGATGTCTGTATGAGCCTTTGCTTTTGACAGGGACGACGCTTGTATTAGAATGTCGTCCAAGTAAGGTACTACTGCAATGCCCCTCGGTCTTAGAACCGCTAGAAGGGACCCTAGCACCTTTGTGAAAATCCTTGGAGCAGTGGCTAACCCGAATGGGAGGGCCACAAACTGGTAATGCTTGTCCAGAAAAGCGAACCTTAGGAACTGATGATGTTCTTTGTGGATAGGAATATGTAGGTACGCATCCTTTAGATCCACGGTAGTCATAAATTGACTTTCCTGGATAGTGGGTAGAATCGTTCGAATGGTTTCCATCTTGAACGATGGTACCCTGAGAAATTTGTTTAGGATCTTCAAATCCAAAATTGGTCTGAAAGTTCCCTCTTTTTTGGGAACTACGAACAGATTGGAATAAAATCCCATTCCTTGTTCCTTTATTGGAACTGGGTGTATCACTCCCATCTTTAACAGGTCTTCTACACAATGTAAGAATGCCTGTCTCTTTATTTGGTTTGAGGATAAGTGAGACATGTGGAACCTTCCCCTTGGGGGTAGTTCCTTGAATTCCAGGAGATAACACATCCGCTGACCAAGACTTTAGCCAAAGTGCTCTGCGCGCCACGATAGCAAACCCTGAATTTTTCGCCGCTAATCTAGCTAATTGCAAAGCGGCATCTAAAATAAAAGAGTTAGCCAATTTAAGTGCATGAACTCTGTCCATAACCTCCTCATATGGAGTCTCTCTACTGAGCGACTTTTCTAGTTCCTCGAACCAGAACCACGCTGCTGTAGTGACAGGAACAATGCACGAAATGGGTTGTAGAAGGTAACCTTGCTGTACAAAAATCTTTTTAAGCAAACCTTCCAATTTTTTATCCATAGGATCTTTGAAAGCACAACTATCTTCGATAGGAATAGTAGTGCATTTGTTTAGAGTAGAAACTGCCCCCTCGACCTTAGGGACTGTCTGCCATAAGTCCTTTCTGGGGTCGACCATAGGAAATAATTTCTTAAATATAGGGGGGGGAACAAAAGGTATGCCGGGCTTTTCCCACTCCTTATTTACTATGTCCACCACCCGCTTGGGTATAGGAAAAGCGTCGGGGTGCACCGGAACCTCTAGGAACTTGTCCATCTTGCATAATTTCTCTGGAATGACCAAGTTGTCACAATCGTCCAGAGTAGATAACACCTCCTTAAGCAGTGCGCGGAGATGCTCTAATTTAAATTTAAATGTCACAACATCAGGTTCAGCTTGTTGAGAAATTTTTCCTGAATCTGAAATTTCTCCATCTGACAAAACCTCCCTCATGGCCCCTTCAGATTGGTGTGAGGGTATGACAGAACAATTATCGTCAGCGCCCTCCTGCTCTTCAGTGTTTAAAACAGAGCAATCGTGCTTTCTCTTTTACTCCCCTCATCTGAGGAATCATCTTGGGCAATTTCATTATCTGTGGCAGTACTGTCCTTACTTTGTTTGGACGCTATGGCACAATTATCACATAAATTTAAAAGGGGAGACACATTGGCTTTCATACATATAGAACATAGCTTATCTGAAGGTACAGACATGTTAAACAGGCTTAAACTTGTCAACAAAGCACACAAAAAACGGTTTTAAAACAAAACCGTTACTGTCTCTTTAAATCTTAAACAGAAAACACTTTATTACTGAATATGTGAAAAAATATGAAGGAATTGTTCAAAGACTACCAAAATTTCACCACAGTGTCTTAAAGCATTAATAGTATTGCACACAAATTTCAGAGCTTTAACCCTTAAAATAACGGAACCGGAGCCGTTTATAAATTTAACCCCTATACAGTCCCAGCTATAGTCTTTGCTGAGACCCAACCAGGCCCAGAGGGGAATACGATACCAATTGACGCCTTCTAGAAGCTTTTCCAGCAATTTTTAGATCCTCACACATGCATCTGCATGCCCTGCTCTCAAAAAACAACTGCGCAGTAATGGCGCGAAAATGAGGCTCTGTCTACAACTAGGAAGGCCCGCTGACTGGAAAAGGTGTCTAACACAGTGCCTGCCGTTTAATAAACGTTCCCCAAGTTTATAAATGCAAATTGTCAGCATAAATATGAATAAAATGCCCAAATAAAGCAATCGATTTAGCCCATAAAAATGTCTACCAGTTTTTTAGCCCATAATAAGCCCTTTATTCTGTTTGTTTGACTAAGAAAATGGCTTACCGGTCCCCATGAGGGGAAATGACAGCCTTCCAGCATTACATGGTCTTGTTAGAAATATGGCTAGTCATACCTTAAGCAGAAAAGTCTGCTAACTGTTTCCCCCAACTGAAGTTACTTCATCTCAACAGTCCTATGTGGAAACAGCAATCTATTTTAGTTACTGTCTGCTAAAATCATCTTCCTCTCACAAACAGAAATCTTCATCCTTTTCTGTTTCAGAGTAAATAGTACATACCAGCACTATTTTAAAATAACAAACACTTGATAGAAGAATAAAAACTACATTTAAACACCAAAAAAACTCTTAACCATCTCCGTGGAGATGTTGCCTGTGCAACGGCAAAGAGAATGACTGGGGTGGGCGGAGCCTAGGAGGGACTATATGGCCAGCTTTGCTGGGACTCTTTGCCATTTCCTGTTGGGGAAGAGATATCCCACAAGTAAGGATGACGCCGTGGACCGGACACACCAATGTTGGAGAAATATAATATAATGCAACATATAAAAAAAGCAGTACATCCCTTTATATTAGTGGTTCAACCCTACCAGATTCTGCACAATTAAATTTGACCTGCAGATAAATTCTTGTCTAATAGCTGTTCTTTGTTTAGTGGGAGCGGTAGCTGAGATATAAAGTTTTAAAATGGTATTATCTGCACTATTTCAAGCATTTTTGTGGCAATTGTAGTCCCATATATTGGCAAGTATATATTGTGCTGTGGCACTGAGTACCCATAGCCTTACACATGTAGCAAGCATATACAAGGGGTAGACAGATAACGTGCAAGCACACTACATGCACACACATTTTGTATTATTTAAAAAAACAACACAATCTTCTAAGCTTGATGTAAACTTCCAGAGAAGATACAAGGGGTAAAAGGATGAAAAAAGGCACCTACTGGAGGAAAATTTGTGAAGAATGAAAGAAAAAAAAGAAAACGGACTAGAAAGAAAAGCAACATTGGGGAAGGAAAAAAAAAAAAAAGCAAAAACGCAGTGTAACTATGAGGTTTATTTAAAACTCCAACAGACAATGAGTATTATCAGAGGCAGCGTCTCATGTGACCAGGCACTGAAAGAGCTAACACACCTTGTATCACATGAACTTTGAGTGACTAGCCTAGTGCTGCATATTTCAGCATTACTCAACCATGAGGCATTAGGTAAAGCACAACAAAACACTTCCTCAACACACAACGACCAGTGTAAAAATGCTTTAGACTGTTCACCAGTAACAATAATAACAAACATGCAGGTGTCATAAAGGTCCCCTTTTGCTCCCTAGTCAGACTGATCGTATATGATATATATGATTATTTTTATTTTAAATGAATAGCAAGAACCAGCGTTATTTTTGGAATGAAATGATCTGTTTACAATAATAATTAGCTACATATGCCAACATGACACCATTAGTCAGGTTTCTGGGTGTGGTGAATAATAAAAACATAAAGAGTTTGGTGACCTACTGCAAGACCCAGAAAAAAAAATTGAAAATAAATATCTTGGTGTAACTTCACTCAAGCCCTTCATAATAAAACTCAGTTGGTAAATGCCCTGACTACAACAAAAAGCCTGTTTAAAAGATCCAAGGTCACAGGTTCAAATCCTGGCAGGGCCGACTCAGCCCTTCATCCTTCCGAGGTCGATAAAATGAGTACCATTAAATTGGGTAATAATAACAACTATTACTATTCAGCTGCCGATTTGGTGAATTCCGAGAGCGAGCGCTGAAAAAGCGCTTCGCGTCCCCCTGGGAGAAAGGCGCTATATAAATACTAGTTATTATTATTATTATAGTTTGATTAATGTTTTATAGCTTAATGATGTCCTCCTTCCACAGTGCCCCATAATTACTGTTGCTGCCCATAGTTCTATGCATACATACTTTATTCCCAGCTGCCCAGGTCCAAAATGCTTTTTTATCTCTAGCTGTTCAAGCCTAGCATTACAGCTAATCAATTGCCATACCACCCACTCCTATAGTAACAGCGCACACTCCCGTTGCGCTCTATAAAGACCTCTCTATGTACTGACAGGTTTAGCTTTAAACTGGTTTAAGCAGATCCTATAGTAACAGCGCACACTCCCGTTGCCGCTCTATAAAGACCTCTCTATGTACTGACAGGTTTAGCTTTAACCTGGTTTAAGAAGATCCTGGCTGCAGAGTAAGTAGCCATAAGAAGTATTCAATGGGTAATAAAATACTTCCAGGTACCCAGGGTTAGTTAAAAAGAGAGGATTAGAGTACAAGTAAAGTTTTAAAACAGATAAGAATTTAAGATGGTACAAGGAAGAATTCAAATGTCCAATATTTAGCATCAGAATCCAGACAAGGTACTACAGGGCTAGCTAGGAGATTAATAAGTATCCATGCAGTATCCATCAGTAAAGCAAACAGGGCCCAGATAAAGTACTGGGAACTCAGGGATGAGGTAAAAGCGAAGAAAAAGGAGAACGGATAAATCCCCTGAACATCAGCAAACCAGAACAATGCCAACTTTGTACAGATAAGTGAAGTGTTGGACTGTCAACCTGTCAGCATTTTAACACCACAAGTGTGCGCCAAAAGCAGAGCAGGCGTGCTTGTACCAGGAGTCTGCATTTCACGGGATTCTAGATACTATAACAGCGAACCACCCCAATGCAAGACAGTAACACAACATGCAATAGAGTTTTAAATTTAGTATTTATTCAAATTTACTATCATATAAAACTGAAAAATCTGAAGTTACTGAGATATTTAAAGAGATCTATTCTTAATCAATTATAAAAAGCACATTAAGTATTTTTTGTTATAAAGTTTTCATGCATATTAATAAACATGATTATTTCCAGGTTAAATTTTAAAAATATATAAAGTAAGGTCAGCCCAGCCCCGAAATACCTTATACCAGGCAATTCTCCTCTGAACAAGGAACCTCAACGATCGTTTCAGCCTTCTGTGGGCATGGTCAGTGAGATGCAGCAATATTCCTCTAAGTTGGATTCATCTTAATCAGCAGGATCAGACTGATATACTTCAGGAAAATCTTCCTATGTGAAAAGCACAACCGGGCTAAAAGAGGTTGCTCCTAGGATGTAATTAGCCTTAGAACAAGCTACTGTGTTGTTCATTCCTGGTAGAGCGATTCTCTCTTTGTATATTTCTGTATAGGCTGCATACACATTTGCAGCTTCTTATAGGTTTGTGGAAACCCTTGTTTCAATCCTGTTTCTTATAGTTGTTAGTGCGTTTTGTTTTTTTGTTTAGTTTTTTATCTTAAAAACTTTTTTCTGACAGTCTGGAATTCCAGCACTATAATTGCACCTGGTGGGACCATGTAACCCAGGTGGCATTTGATAGGGGAGAGCATATTGCAGCTAATTGTGTTTTGGGGGCAATACCTATCAGCTTGCTCTTGCACAAAACTTTAATTTGCTGCCATCTAATGTTTGCAACTGTTGATAATGTTTGGGTTTAGATAATAGTTCAATGTTCTATAGCACAGTGGTGTACTACGCGTTTTTTACAATATGTGCCCACCATGAGAAATGAACAAATAACTACTGTTGAAAGGATTACTGTAAGCTAGACAGGCTTAGTTTACAGAGATTTTTTTGATGGGTGGTTAGTTACGAAGCAGCAAGGGCAGCCAAGAGTACACAGACTATGGGGCCGATTTATGAAAGTGCGAGCAGACATAGCGATGAAGTGTATCAAAGAGTGCCTTTTCAAATGATACATATATCCCATATATAATGTGATAAGTACCTATCGGGTAGTTGTAAAGCACAAACTAATCACCTGTGAGGGTCTCAAGGCGCTAAGGGAAGTTGAAAAGTGGGGGGGGGGGGCTAAGGGAAGACGATTCAGTCAAAGAGCCAGGTCTTGAGGTCCTTCCTGAAGTTTGTAAGGGAGGTGCATTGTCTGAGGTGTAGCGGGAGGGTGTTCTATGTCTTTGCTGCCATATAGGAGAAGGATCTACCTCCAGCTGTGGTTTTCCTGATGCGGGGGATGACTGCGAGGGCTTGGTCGTCTGTCGTCTGGAGAGGGTGTAGAAATTGACGTGGTGGTTGATGTATTCTACATAAAGGGTGGCATTGTCTGAAGTAAATATGTGTTTCCCTGGCTATGATGTACCTCAAAAAAGTGTACCTGTGAGCTATGCAAGTGCATGAAATGTCCTCATTCACTCTACCGTGCTTACCAGCTGCAGAAAAGACTGCTTCTGATAAAGAACCCATCCATTGATGTGCAAGGAACAGCAGAGGATCAATATGTTGAGTACAATAATGACCCAACATAAGGAGGCTAAGGAACTGGTCCCCACAACAGCAGTGGGAGGCATGTGACTAACTCCCATAGGGTGTAATTCTGCTACTATCCAGTACTCCTTACTCCCCTATGTTGTAATAGTAGCTCTCTGAGGGGGAAAATGTGTCACAAATCAGTCTGAGAACCCCTTTCCATGTAGAATCTGGAGCACCCCAATTCTTAACCTCTCTTCTTTGGAGGCAAAGATAAGACTGGGATACCAGAGAGGTGATAGGGATTAGTGATGATAGGGATTAGTTAATTCCCAGGAGTAATGACTTGTGGACTCCACCACATTATGAAAGAAATCCATCATCTTAGCAAAGAAGTCACGGGGGGATCCCTTATGTTAATGAAATTCCTACTATATACTCCACCCCACAAACTTTTTTTTTTTATATAACATTTATTTATATAATATTATTTCATAAGAAACATAATATATTAAACATGAAATGAGATTGAGGACTCGCAGGTCCTTATTGTACATTTCCACAAAAATAATTAAATACTCAGTGAAGCTTTCATGCATTATTTATAAACACGATCAAATTGCTGAAGTCCAGTATATGGGGGTGGGGAGGGAAGGGTAGGGGATAGGGAGGGGGTGATGAGAACAAGGTGATAAAAGAAAGCAGAGGGGAGTTGTCAAGAGTGTTGAGGGGAAAGAGTTCACTCAGTGGCTGTGAGGTTAGGCTTCCACAAGGTATTAAATCTTGTTCCCCAGTCTGCCCAAATAAGTTCAGAAAGATCTGACTTATTTAGTGGAGTAGAAAATACTTTTTTCCATGGTGTAGATGTATGCCATATAGTTAAGAATCATGGACCAACTAGGTGGTGAGGTTTCTTTCCAAGATTTGTCTATAGTTGCCTTGTCTGCAACAAATAGGTAAATGCAAAGATAGGAGTGGTGTTTAGGAAGGGTATGAGTGCCGATGTGAAGGAGGGCAAGGGCGGATGTTTTATGTAGAGGAATGCCCATTTTGGATAGCGTAAGAAAGCAGGAGTTCCATATGGTCTTATTTTGGGGCAATCCCACCAAATATGCATAGTATAGCCAATATGTCCACAGTTACGGTGCTGTACATTTTGGCTAATCGTGTAGGAATGTAATACCAGTGCATTAATACTTTGTGGTATGTTTCCATCAAAGTGATGCAGTGGATAGCTTTCTTGGTGAGTGTTATGGTATGCTGCCATAATTTGTTCAGACAAGTCTCCCATTGTTGCGAGTGGAGTGAGTTGTCTGATGTGTATCTCCAATCAAGATGTAATGTGTGGAGAGAGGCTTACACAGCCTTTTATTCTGTTTCCAAGTTGTTTCCCAGGTAGTGAGAGGGCGAAATGATCTGGGTCTAAAACCCAAACTAATCAAGAAACTTTTTAGTCTGGTAAACTCAAATGTCATGTAGTGTGGAATGATAGTGTCTTCCTTAATCTCTTCTAGTGTACAAAAGCGAGCTTGTGGAGGGGACAACCAAAGGTCTGAGACAGTTTGGATGCCTAGCTGGGCCCATTTATGTCTGTTTCTGGGAGCCCTGTAAGTAAGTGTGGAGGAGTCCAAATTAGGTCTTGTAAGTGTATGTGATGGGGTAAGGAGGCTTGCTCAATAGTTTTACATTTACTTAGAGAGCTAAGTGCTCCCCATTGGGATATATGTGTAAGCATAGCCCCTTCATAGTACCCGATTATGAAGGGGGAGGCTAGGCCCCTGCACCTTATAGAATTTTGTAGAATGTTGTGTGTTACTCTGGGGGGATTGTTTCGCCAAATATATTTGGTGAATTCGCTTTGTATTTTGGTATTCTAATTGAGAGGCATCTAAAGAGATAGGTCATTTTAGGTAAGAACAACATTTTTAAAGCAGTTGCACGGCCTATCCAAGATATGGAGTCATAATTCCATGCGTTTTTTAGGGCTCGCAGTTCGGTTAATAGAGTAAGGAAGCTATCTTTAATCAACTGGGGTATGCTGTTGGAGAGATTTATACCAAGGTGTGTAATGTGTGTGTCTGTCCAAGGGGCTTGATAATTAGCGTGTAGAGCCCGAATTCTGTCCTGGGGGATGCCCTTTGTGTATATTTCTGTTTTAGTTAAGTTTAGCTTGTAAAAGGATAAATGTCCGAAAGACTTTAAAATGGTTATAAGTCTGGGGATTGTACTAATTGGGTCTGCTGAGACTACTGCCACAAAAAGGGCGACCTTATGAGTCGTGCCAAATAATGTTATTCCATCTGTTTGCCAGTCCTAATTTGCTCTGCAAGGGGTTCAATTGCTAATGCAAATAGAAGGGGTGAAAGTGGGCAGCCCTGCCTGGTGCCATTGGATATCGTGAAGGGAGAGGAGTGGTAACCTAGTCCTTTAACTGTAGCTGTGTGTGTGGAGTATTGGGCTTGAATAGCTGTCAGAGTCTCTGTGGGAAATCCAAAAATCTTGAGGATCTCTCATAAGTAGTTCCATCGAACCCGGTTGAAAGCCTTTTCGGCATCTAAGGAAATGAACGAGAAGGGTCTATTTAGTCTAGTGGATTCAATGAGTATGTTGAGTAAGCGTCTCGTATTATCTGGTCCTTCCCGGTTCGGTATAAAGCATACTTGGTCAAGATTAATAAAGTGGGGGAGTAATTTGGAAATGCAATTTGCTAATAGCTTGGTGTAGATTTTTACGTCTACATTTATAAGGGATATGGGTCTGTAGTTAGCATAAGGAAGGATCTTTTTGTGGTTTGGGAATAGTGACTGATATGGCTTCAACAAATTCTCTGTTAAGAGTTTCCTCTTCTCTAGTTAGGTTAAAGAATCTAAGGAAGATCGGGGAAAGTTTGTGTAAGTATGTTTTATAAAAATGTGCTGGGTATTCGTCTGGGCCTGGGGATTTGAAAGGTTTTAGTTTTTTATGGTCTGCTTCACCCAGAGTGAAAGGGGCTGTAAGGTAGTTGTTATGTTCCTCTAAGAGGACTGGCAGTTTGAGAGATTTTAGGAATGAGTGTATACCTTGAGGGGGGGGGTAGCATTTAGCTTTTCTGTCTGTTCTATGTTATATAAGTCTGAATAGTAATTTGCAAAACACTGTTCTCTGCAAGGGGAGTTTGAGGAGGCGGTCGTTATGTCTGATCTGGTGTATGCGGGTGGTGCACGCCCAATGTTTTAGTTTGTTCGCCAAGAGAGAGTGTTTGCTTAGTTACTTTTATGGTAAAATAGCCGTTTTATTTTTAATAAATTTGCTTGTGTACGCTGTAGTTCAAGTTGGCAAATGTGATTTTTAAGTTCATTTATTTGGTCTGTGACCCTAGGTGAGGGAGTGGTTTGGTTTAGGGTTTCTAAGGATCGTATTTTGAGGTGAGCTTGGGCTAGAGACAGGCCAGCCTCAAACCTTTTTTTTTTTGTGACATTGCAAATGACATCACTTCTAACATGTCATTGGCATCACATTCATCAGTAATATTAAAGGGACAGTAAAGTAAAAAAAAAACTTTCATGATTTAAATAGGGCATGCAATTTTAAACAACTTTCCAATTTACTTTTATTACACATTTTGCTTTGTTCTCTTGGTATTCTTAGTTGAAAGCTAAATCTAGGAGGTTCATATGCCAATTTCTTAGACCTTGAAGGCCACCTTTAATCTGAAAGCATTTTGACAGTTTTTCACCACTAGAGGGCATTAGTTCATGTGTTTCATATAGAAAACATTGAGCTTAGACATGTGAAGCTCCTAGGAGTCAGCACTGATTGGCTAAAAATGCAGGTCTGTCAAAAGAACTGAAATAAGGGAGCAGTTTGCAGAGGCTTAGATACAAGGTAATTACAGAAGTATAAAGTATATTAATATAACTGTGTTGGTTATGCAAAATTGGGGAATGGGAAATAAAGGGATTATCTACCTTTTAAAACAACAAAAATTCTGGTGTTTACTGTCCCTTTAAAGATAATGAGACAATAGACCCTCTCATTCATGAGACGTGTTTGAAGGAAGCAGGGACACTAATGTCAAAATTAAACTTTCATGATTCAGATTGAGCACTGGTTTTCAAACCTGTGCTCAGGCCTCCCTAACAGGCCACATTTTCAAGATATCTAAACTTAAAGGGATACTAAATTCAAATTTTTCTTTAATGATTCAGATAGAGCATGCAATTTTAAGCTTACTTCCCATAATCAATTTTTCTTTTCTCTTGCTATCTTTATTTAAAAAGAAGAAATGTTAAAAACTTTAGAGCCGGACCATTTTTGGTTCAGAACCTCGGTTATGCTTGCATTTTGGTGGCTAAATGTAGCCCCCCAATAAGCAAGCGCTATCCAGGATGCAGAACCTAAAATGGGCCGGCTCTTAAGCTTTATATTCCTGCTTTTTAAATAAAGATAGCAAGAGAACGAAGAACAATATATAATAGGAGTAAATTAGAAAGTTGCTTAAAATTGCATGCTCTGAATCGTAAAAGAAAAAAAAATTGGGTTTAGTGTCCATTTAAAGCACAGGTGAAACAATCGGCTGATTAGTAAACAGTTATTTTACCTGCTCTCTCATCCAATGTAATCCCGAAAACCAGAACGGTTGAGGAGGCCTGAGGACAGGTTTGAAACCAGTGAGATGGAAATTTGTTTATAATTGCATGCTTTATTTTACTTCCATGATCAAATTGTACACAGTATTTATCACACTGAGGCACCAACTCCTACTGAGCATTTGCAAGAGCGCACAGCATATATGTATGTGTTTTGTGATTGGCTGATGACTGTCACATGATACAGGGAGAGGGGGGTGGGAATTAACTTTTACATTTGCCAGAAAAAAAGAAAAAAAAAATCTACTCATTTGAAATTTAGTGCTACTACATTGTTTTTTTTTTATTATGTATTTGTCAATTATACATTTTGACTGTATTTAATGGTCCACTATATACATTACATAATTATAGTGTTCTAGACAAGAAGGATGTTTTGTTTTTCTATGTCCTTTAAGAAAAAGGTTTTACATTAAGAAATGATCTATGAATGCTTTAGACTTTATGTATTTATTTTAAAGCTCGTGTTTCATAATACATTTAATGGAGTTTCAGGTTGTCATAACCACTTTAAAATGAATGACTTAATTGAGTTGCTTAAAGGGACAGTGTACTGTGAAATTTGCTCTCCTTTAATTTGCTCCCAGTTACCCTTTTTACCTTTTTGAGTATACCAAATTGTTTACAAATAGCTCAGTTACCTTTATTTTTATATTTAAATAGCTGCTTTTGACTGTGGTATCCCATCTATATTGAAAATGTCAATACTTAAAGGGATATGAAACCCAACATTTATCATACATGATTCAGACAGCATGCAATTTTAAACAACTTTCTAATTTACTTCTAATATTAATTTTTCTTCCTTCTGTTGGTATCTTGTTTAAAAGCAGGGATGTATGCTTAGGAGTCGGCCCATTTCTAAAGCACAATATGGCAGCAGTTTTGCAAAAATGTTATCGATTTGCAAGAGCACTAGATGACAGCCCTATTTCCTGCCATGTAGTGCGCCAGATGCCTACCTAGGTAACTCTTTAACAAAGAATATCAGGCAGGAAAAAGCAGAAAATTAAGGTTAGGAGCCAGCCCATTTTTTGGTTCAGCACCTGGGTAGAACTTGCTGATTACTGGCTACATTTAGCCACCAATCAAGCAAGCACTAACCAGGTGCTAAACCAAAAATGGGTCAGCCCTTAAGATTACATTCCTGCTTTTTCAAATAAAGATAACAAAAGACTGAAGAAAAATTTATAATAGGAGTAAATTAGAAACTTGCTTAAAATTGCATACTCTATCTGAACCATAAAATTAAAAAATTGGATTTAGTATCCCTTTAAGGGACATGAAACCAACTTTTTTTTTTCTTTCATGATTCAGAGAGCAAAAAATGTAAAAAAAAAAAAAAATCCAATTTACTCATGTTATAAAATTTGCTTAGTTTTCTTGTTATTCTTTGTTGAAGAGATATCTAGATAGGTAGCGTGCACATGCCTGAAGCACTAAACAACAGGAAATAGTGCTGTCATCTAGTACTCTTGCTTACTATATTTAGGTTTATGCAATAAATATTTGTAATATAAAATGTTGTATTTTTCATTTGAAAAGACCAATACCAAATCAGATTTCATGCAATTAATCCAAGGTTCTCTTCTTGTGTGTTCTGCTCCGTTATTGTCACACTCTGGGTGATCTCAGTCACATAGTATACAATGCATTTCCAGGACATTAAGTCACGCAGAAACTCTTCCACTGATGTGGCAGAGCAGGTGCCAAGAATGTGACAGACTCTTTTTTTGTATCAATGTGAAAAAAAACCTCAGTCTAGCAACCAAGAGTTCATTGCCAGATTAATTAACGGGACAATCAACACCAGGATTTTTGTTGTTTAAAAAAAAGGTAGATAATCCCTTTATTACCCATTCCCCAGTTTTGCATAACCAACACAGTTATATTAATATACTTTTTACCTCTGTAATTACCTTATATCTAAGCCTCTGCAAATTGCCCCCTTATTTCAGTTCTTTTGACAGACTTGCATTTTTAGCCAATCAGTGCTCACTCCTAGGAGCTTCACATGCCTGAGCTCAATGTTATCTATATGAAACACATGAACTAACGCCCTCTAGTGGTGAAAAACGGTCAAAATGCTTTCAGATTAGAGGCGGCCTTTAAGGTCTAAGAAATTAGCATATGAGCCTCCTAGGTTTAGCTTTCAACTAAGAATACCAAGAGAACAAAGTAAAATTGGTAATAAAAGTAAATTGGAAAGTTGTTTAAAATTGCATGCCCTTGTTAAATCATGAAAGGTTTTTTTTTTTTTACTTGATTGTCCCTTTAAAGTGATGGTAAACTCGTGTTGTTCATGTTATAAATATGATCATTTACATATTTAAAACCTGTACACAATTTTTTCTTAACACTTGTCAATGTAAATATACTTACTAAAGACGATCTTATTATTCTTTCTGATGTGATCCCCCTCCAGCCCCCCACGGTCACACAATATCCAAGTTTCTGCATCCACCAATCAGTAAGCCTGTCATTCGACAAGCTTACTTCAATAAGAGCATTACACGCATGCTCAATAGAGCGCAAATGTCCCACAACGCTCTGACTATTGTAACCGATTGTAATATGGGCCATAAATTGCTTGCATAGGCTCCGACGTGTAGAGCGGGTGGGACCGCAATACACGTCAGTTCAGCAGTATAATGAAAACCATGGGGGCAGAGTTAAACACTGCGATCAGAGGAATTAAAGATGTGAATAAAAAATATAAAGTGAGTTGTTAAAAAAAAAAAAAAACAACAACACACAACAACATTTGCAGTTTAGCTAATGGAGGTATTAAGATTACATATATACTATATTATAAAAGGCCAGGTATGTTTGTCAGAAGCTGTCATGCGCAGTAGAGACTGCGTGAAGACAAACATACCTGGCCGTAAGGAAGGATCAGTCAGTGAGGAACAGACAGCATCCTCCACTGAGAGGGTGGATGGGAGCAGGTGAGGCGGGGGCTTGACCGGGCGTGGGCAGGTGTGACCTGATGGGAGCGTGGGCGGGTGGGACCACTGCATTGCAGAAAAACATAATTTATGCTTACCTGATAAATGTATTTCTCTTGTAGTGTATCCAGTCCACGGATCATCCATTACTTGTGGGATATTCTCCTTCCCAACAGGAAGTTGCAAGAGGATCACCCACAGCAGAGCTGCTATATAGCTCCTCCCCTCACTGCCATATCCAGTCATTCGACCGAAACAAGCCGAGAAAGGAGAAACCATAGTGTGCAGTGGTGACTGTAGTTTAATTAAAATTTAGACCTGCCTTAAAAGGACAGGGCGGGCCGTGGACTGGATACACTACAAGAGAAATAAATTTATCAGGTAAGCATAAATTATGTTTTCTCTTGTTAAGTGTATCCAGTCCACGGATCTTCCATTACTTTTGGGATACCAATACCAAAGCTAAAGTACACGGATGATGGGAGGGACAAGGCAGAAACTTAAACGGAAGGAACCACTGCCTGTAGAACCTTTCTCCCAAAAACAGCCTCCGAAGAAGCAAAAGTATCAAATTTGTAAAATTTGGAAAAAGTATGAAGCGAAGACCAAGTCGCAGCCTTGCAAATCTGTTCAACAGAAGCCTCATTTTTAAAAGGCCCAGGTGGAAGCCACAGCTCTAGTGGAATGAGCTGTAATCCTTTCAGGGGGCTGCTGTCCAGCAGTCTCATAGGCTAAACGGATTAAACTCCGAAGCCAAAAAGAAAGAGAGGTTGCTGAAGCCTTTTGACCTCTCCTCTGTCCAGAGTAAACAACAAACAGGTTAGATGTTTGACGAAAATCTTTAGTCGCTTGTAAGTAAAACTTCAAGGCACGGACTACGTCTAGATTATGCAAAAGACGTTCCTTCTTTGAAGAAGGATTAGGACATAATGATGGAACAACAATCTCTTGATTGATATTCTTGTTAGAACTACTTTATCTGAATGAAAGATCAGATAAGGAGAATCACAATGTAAGGCAGATAACTCCGACTCTTCGAGCCGAGGAAATTCTTGGAGGAAGGACAATATCCTAGGAATCCTAACCCTACTCCATGAGTAATTCTTGGATTCACACCAATGAAGATATTTACGCCATATCTTGTGGTAGATTTTCCTGGTGACAGGCTTTCGTGCCTGTATTAAGGTATTAATGACTGACTCGGAGAAGCCACATTTTGATAGGATCAAGCGTTCAATCTCCATGCAGTCAGTCTCAGAGAAATTAGATTCGGATGATTGAAAGGACCTTGTATGAGGTCTTGTCTCAGAGGCAGAGTCCATGGTGGAAAGGATGACATGTCCACTAGGTCTGCATACCAGGTCCTGCGTGGCCACGCAGGCGCTATCAGAATCACTGATGCCCTCTCCTGTCTGATTTTGGCAATCAGTCGAGGGAGCAGAGGAAACGGTGGAAAAACATAAGCCAGGTTGAAGAACCAAGGAGCTGCTAGAGCATCTATCAGCGTCGCTTCTGGATCCCTGGACCTGGATCCGTAACAAGGAAGCTTGGCGTTCTGGCGAGACGCCATGAGATCCAGTTCTGGTTTGCCCCAACGATGAACCAATTGAGCAAACACCTCCGGATGGAGTTCCCACTCCCCCGGATGAAAAGTCTGACGACTTAGAAAATCCGCCTCCCAGTTCTCTACCCCTGGGATATGGATTGCTGATAGGTGGCAAGAGTGAGACTCTGCCCAGCGAATTATCTTGGAGACTTCTAACATCGCTAGGGAACTCCTGGTTCCCCCTTGATGGTTGATGTAAGCCACAGTCGTGATGTTGTCCGACTGAAATCTGATGAACCTCAGGGTTGCTAACTGAGGCCAAGCTAGAAGAGCATTGAATATTGCTCTTAACTCCAGAATATTTATTCCCTGAGCCTTCAGGGAGTTCCAGACTGCACCCCAACCTAGAAGGCTGGCATCTGTTGTTACAATCGTCCAATCTGGTCTGCGAAAGGTCATACCCTTGGACAGGTGGACCCGAGATAACCACCAGAGAAGAGAATCTCTGGTTTCCTGATCCAGATTTAGTAGAGGGGACAAATCTGTGTAATCCCCATTCCACTGACTGAGCATGCATAATTGCAGCGGTCTGAGATGCAGGCGTGCAAATGGCACTATGTCCATTGCCGCTACCATTAAGCCGATTACCTCCATGCACTGAGCCACCGCAGGGCGTGTATTGGAGTGAAGAACTTGGCAAGCATTTAGAAGTTTTGATAACCTGGACTCCGTCAGGTAAATTTTCATTTCTACAGAATCTATAAGAGTCCCTAGGAAGGAAACCCTTGTGAGAGGAGATAGAGAACTCTTTTCTTCGTTCACTTTCCACCCATGCAACCTCAGAAATGCCAGAACTATCTCTGTATGAGACTTGGCAATTTGAAAGCTTGACGCCTGTATCAGGATGTCGTCTAGATAAGGAGCCACCGCTATGCCTCGTGGTCTTAGAACCGCCAGAAGAGAGCCCAGAACCTTTGTGAAAATTCTTGGGGCTGTAGCCAACCCGAAGGGCAGAGCTACAAAATTGGTAATGCCTGTCTAGAAAGGCAAAATCTCAGGAACCGATGATGATTCTTGTGAATTGGAATGTGAAGGTAGGCATCCTTTAAGTCCACTGTGGTCATGTACTGACCCTCTTGGATCATGGGTAAGATGGTTCGAATAGTTTCCATCTTGAATGATGTAACTCTGAGGAATTTGTTTAAGATCTTTAGATCCAAAATTGGTCTGAAGGTTCCCTCTTTTTTGGGAACCACAAACAGATTTGAATAAAAACCCTGTCCTTGTTCCGTCCGCGGAACTGGATGGATCACTCCCATTACTAGGAGGTCTTGCACGCAGCGTAGGAATGCCTCTTTCTTTATCTGGTTTGCAGATATTCTTGAAAGGTGAAATCTCCCTTGTGGAGGAGAAGCTTTGAAGTCCAGAAGATATCCCTGAGATATGATCTCCAACGCCCAGGGATCCTGAACATCTCTTGCCCACGCCTGGGCGAAGAGAGAAAGTCTGCCCCCCACTAGATCCGTTGCCGTATAGGGGGCCGTTCCTTCATGCTGTCTTGGAGGCAGCAGCAGGCTTTCTAACCTGCTTGCCCTTGTTCCAGGACTGGTTAGATTTCCAGGCCTGCTTGGATTGAGCAAAAGTTCCCTCTTGTTTTGAAGCAGAGGAAGTTGATGCTGCACCTGCCTTGAAATTTTGAAAGGCACGAAAATTAGACTGTTTGGCCCTTGATTTGGCCCTGTCCTGAGGAACGGTATGACCCTTACCTCCAGTAATGTCAGCAATAATTTCTTTCAAACCAGGCCTGAATAAGGTGTGCCCCTTGAAAGGAACGTTGAGTAATTTAGACTTCGAAGTCACGTCAGCTGACCAGGATTTAAGCCATAGTGCCTTACGCGCTTGGATGGCGAATCCGGAATTCTTAGCCATTAGTTTAGTCAAATGAACAATGGCATCAGAAACAAATGAGTTAGCTAGCTTAAGTGTTCTAAGCTTGTCAATGATTTCAGTCAATGGAGCTGTATGGATGGCCTCTTCCAGGGCCTCAAACCAGAATGCCGCCACAGCAGTGACAGGCGCAATGCATGCAAGGGGCTGTAAAATAAAACCTTGTTGAATAAACATTTTCTTAAGGTAACCCTCTAATTTTTTATCCATTGGATCTGAAAAAGCACAACTGTACTCAACTGGGATAGTGGTACGCTTTGCTAAAATAGAAACTGCTCCCTCCACCTTAGGGACCGTCTGCCATAAGTCCCGTATAGTGGCGTCTATGGGAAACATTTTTCTAAATATAGGAGGGGGGGGGGGGGGGAGAAACGGCACACCGGGTCTATCCCACTCCTTACTAATAATTTCTGTAAACCTTTTAGGTATTGGAAAAACATCAGTACACACCGCCACTGCATAGTATTTATCCAGTCTACACAATTTCTCTGGCACTGCAATTGTGTCACAGTCATTCAGAGCAGCTAACACCTCCCCAAGCAATACACGGAGGTTCTCAAGCTTAAATTTAAAAATTAGAAATCTCTGAATCAGGTTTCCCCGAGATGTCACCCACAGACTGAAGCTCTCCGTCCTCAGGTTCTGCATATTGTGAGGCAGTATCAGACATGGCCCTTACAGCATCTACGCGCTCTGTATCTCGTCTAACCCCAGAGCTATCGCGCTTGCCTCTTAATTCAGGCAATCTGGCTAATACCGCTGACAGGGTATTACCCATGATCGCAGCCATGTCCTGCAAAGTAATCGCTATGGGCGTCCCTGATGTACTTGGCGCCATATTAGCGTGCGTCCCTTGAGCGGGAGGCAAAGGGTCCGACACGTGGGGAGAGTTAGTCGGCATAACTTCCCCCTCGACAGAACCCTCTGGTGACAATTCTTTTAAAGATAAAGACTGATCTTTACTGTTTAAGGTGAAATCGATACATTTAGTACACATTCTCCTATGGGGCTCCACCATGGCTTTTAAACATAATGAACAAGTAGTTTCCTCTGTGTCAGACATGTTTGTACAGACTAGCAATGAGACTAAGAAGCTTGGAAAACACTTTAAACAAGTTAACAAGCAATATAAAAAACGTTACTGTGCCTTTAAGAAAAACAAATTGTCAAAATTTGAAATAACAGTGAAAAAAGGCAGTTACACTAACGAAATTTTTACAGTGTATGTAACAAGTTAGCAGAGCATTGCACCCACTTGCAAATGGATGATTAACCCCTTAATACCAAAAACGGAATAATAAATGAAAAAAACGTTTTAAAAACTAATCACAACAACTGCCACAGATCTACTGTGGTTGTTACCCTCCTCAAACACCACTTTTGAAGCCTTTTGAGCCCTTCAGAGATGTCCTGTATCATGCAGAGGGTAGCTGGATGTCTCTGTCAGTAATTTTAGCTGCGCAGAAAAGCGCTAAAATAGGCCCCTCCCACTCATATTACAACAGTGGAAAGCCTCAGGAAACTGTTTCTAGGCAAAAATCAAGCCAGCCATGTGGAAAAAAACTAGGCCCCAATAAATTTTATCACCAAGCATATATAAAAACGATTTAACATGCCAGCAAACGTTTTATATTGCACTTTTATAAGAGTATGCATCTCTGGTAAAAAGCCTGATACCAGTCACTATTAAATCACTGTATTTAGGCTTAACTTACATTAATCCGGTATCAGCAGCATTTTTCTAGCAAATTCCATCCCTAGAAATATGTTAACTGCACATACCTTATTGCAGGATAACCTGCACGCCATTCCCCCTCTGAAGTTACCTCACTCCTCAGAATATGTGAGAACGGCAGTGGATCTTAGTTACTTCTGCTAAGATCATAGAAACCGCAGGCAGATTCTTCTTCTAATGCTGCCTGAGATAAAACAGTACACTCCGGTACCATTTAAAAATAACAAACTTTTGATTGAAGTTAAAAAACTAACTATAATACACCACTCTTCTCTTACTACCTCCATCTTTGTTGAGAGTTGCAAGAGAATGACTGGATATGGCAGTGAGGCGAGGAGCTATATAGCAGCTCTGCTGTGGGTGATCCTCTTGCAACTTCCTGTTGGGAAGGAGAATATCCCAAAAGTAATGGATGATCCGTGGACTGGATACACTTAACAAGAGAAAAGGCCTGTGTACACGGCTTTAGCACTAGTACTATTATAATAGACATGTGTTTACCATCACTTTAAGAACTTAAAATCACATCTTCACAAAACCATGTTTTTGTCAAAATAATTTTGCTATTGTAACATGAAACATCTGTTAGTATGGAAATGTCAATATGAAGTAGCTGGGAGGGGGCAGTTTATAGCTTTGTCATAATGTAACATTTTCTTTTATAAATGCTACTTAAATGGATATGAAGCCCCAACAATGTATTCCATGATTCAGACAGAGTATACAATTTTTAAAAACTTTCCAGTTTACTTCTATTGTCTAATTTGCTTTCTTCTCTTGTTATCCCTTGTTGTAAAGCATACCTAAGTAGGCTCAGGAACTGGGAAGTAGCTGCTGATTGGTGGCTGCACATATATGCTTGGTAACTGGCTTCACGATTGTGTTTATCTAGCTCCCAGTACTGCATTGCTGCTCCTTCAATAAATGATTCCAAGAGAATGAAGAAAAGTTGATTACAAAAATAATCGAATTTACTTAGTGACCCTAATACATATAAAATTTTAGATAGAGATCCAACGTTTAATTTTACTAAACAGTTGCACCAACTTCTCATCAAAGCTAAGAATGAAGATATACTGAATAGTGATGAATTTTTCTTCCTATATGAACAAAATCCTAATATCTCTAATTTTTACCACCTCCCCAAAATCCATAAGGACCCTATTAACCCACCAGGCAGACCTATTGTCTCCGGTATAGGGTATCCTTATGTGATAACTTTTCCCAATATGTCGATTTCTATTTACAGCCCATAGTAACCAAAACTTAATCCTATCTGAAAGATACTTCCGACGTAATTAAACATTTTGAAGGGATAGAATGGGGAAATTACTATTGGTGGGTCACTTTCGATGTCTCCGCACCCTACACCAGTATTCCTCATATTGCTGGAGTAGAGTCTGTTAAAAATGAATTGCAGGGATGGACTATTCCACAGGAACATATTAATTTTTTAAGTCAAAGCATTAGATTCATACTCGAACACAATTATTTTGTGTTTGAGGATAAATTTTATCTTCAAACCCAAGGCACTGCGATGGGGACAACATTTGCCCCATCCTATGCTAATTTATATATGCATAATTTTGAAAAAGCATATATATGGAATGACCATCTTTATATGGGGAATATAATTCATTACTATCAATACAATCGATGACGTTATTATTTTATGGAAAGGTCCTTGTGAGCTAATACAGGAATTTCACTGGTATATTAAAGTGTCCGTCACTAATTTTAGAAAACTTACTACGAAAAATAGTTTAATTAATGCCAAAAGTGCCCACAAAAATAATTGGCTTAATAATATACCTTATGGCCAATATCTAAGAATGAGATGGAACTGTACACATCTAACAGACTTCTCAAAAGAAGCAGACATTTTAGACACAAAGTTTTTGGAAAATGGGTACAGTAAAGATCTATTACTGGAGGCTATAAATAAAGCACTATTATACAATAGGGCATCATTAATCAATCCCAATGAAAACACAAGTATAAATAAGGATAACCAATATAAATATAAGTCTAACAATCCTACCTTAGCAAAACAAGATATGCCTATAAGGTTTATTACTACATATAATATGGGGGGCACCGTTTATACATAGGACCCTTAAACACTGGCCGATTCTCCTTTCTGACCCTATCCTAGGCCCTACTCTTGGTGAAGCACCTACAATTACTTTTAAAAAGGCCAAAATCTAAAGAATATTTTAGCTCCAAGTAAACTTAAACCTATTATAGCCAATAAAAAACAACTGGCTCATGAACAAGAAGAGTACAAGCTAGATGCAGTATGTGTAGTCACACTAATTGTTCGACTAAATTCCACAATTCTGATAATAGTGTCTCTTTTGATATCAAGTTTAGGAGCAATTGTCACTGCACATATGTGGTATATCTTTAAGAATGTGGGTGTGGCCTACTCTATGTAGGACGCACCAAACGTCACATAAGAACAAGAGTAAATGAACATATTTATAGAATTAAAGAAAATTCTTCTAAACATACTATACCTAAACACTTTTCTGATGTTCATAGAAGTGACCCTAGATCACTAAAAGTGCAAGTGATAGATATGATACTACCAGGCAATTACAATAGACTACTTAAATTGTGCAAACAAGAAACCTTTTGGATTTATCAACTAAACACATTACAACCGAAGGGTCTCAATATTGACATTGATATACAAGCGCACATATAGATCAATCTTCACCTACAATATATAGGATGTCGCCGTTTTAAATTTTAACTATTAACTATTAATTTTTAATCCTTTCCAGATCTTCAATTATTGTTCATTATATCCTTTCACTAAATGTGAATTCACATGTTCTTTATAAATTTTTCATTTTTAAAATACTTATTATGGACAATTTAAAGAGCAGCCGGATGTTCCGCTTTCATCCGACTACTGACTGGTCATTCTTTTTAAGAAAGCCCAACCGCTTTTCGGGAGAAACGCGTTGAGGGAAACCACTCGCCTGACATCCTGGAGAGGCCATCTGTTCCAGTGGGGACTGTAATTTATGCAAGCTACCAACTATTGTTGGGCTCCAAGGGCCCTGCTTACGGATTGCTGCCAAGTGTGATCTACACTATCCACTGACTTAAAGGCGCGTTTTATCTTTTTTTCTGGTGAGTGCAATCTATGTTATTGCACACTCACCTTGTTTATAAATAAATTCACTTGAGTCGGAGCTTCGCTGTGTTTTTATTTATCTTTCAGCTTTATAGAAATAAATTAGAAAGCTACATTAAAATGTATGCTCTGTCTGAATAATGAAAGAAAAATGTTGGGTTTCATGTACCTACAAACTATCCAAAGCTCAAATTAATGATAAATTGATTGAATGATCATTTGTGCTAAAACATTTAAAACAATTTAAAAATTAACTCAACTTAGCCTAATAATGGCTTCACATTTTGCCAAGTTGTGAAAAAAATTAAAGGGACACCGAACACAATTTTTTTCTTTCGTGTTTCAGATAGAGCATGACATTTTAAGCAACTTTCTAATTTACTCCTATTATAAATTTTTCTTTATTCTCTTGGTATCTTTATTTGAAATGTAAGAATGTAAGTTTAGATGCCGGCCCATTTTTGGTGAACAACCTGGGTTGTCCTTGCTGATTGGTGGATAAATTCATCCACCAATAAAAAAGTGCTATCCAGAGTTCTGAACCAAGAAAAATGCTTAGATGCCTTCTTTTTCAAATAAAGATAGCAAGAGAACAAAGAAAAATTGATAATAGGAGTAAATTAGAAAGTTGCAACAGTTTTAGGCAAATATTTTATCTGCATTTAATAAATTGCTATTTTTCCTCAGAGGCCTCAATGGGCCAGTCTGAACAACATCACAATTCAGTGTAACACTAGAGAACAATTGATTTAGGACAAAGTCTGGCAGCTGTTAAATATTTATTATAAAAAATAAAAAAAAATCCAAAAAAGAACTAATCAATTTGACAAAAACTTTTTTTGTAACTTAGATATATAACATAAAAAAAAAAAAAAAAAAAAAAAAAAAAAAGGATTTCAAAAGTACTGGATATTCCCTCTTATCTCAAGCTATGCTGGGATTTAGGTAAAGCATTGAGAGGGCAGTTGCAGTGTATTTGCCACACTGATTATAATGTTAGGTAGGCACTGAAGTGTGTAAGGGACATGACACCCCATGATTCAGATAGATCATACAATTTTAAACAACTTATTTTACGTCTATTATCAAATTTGCTTTATTATCTTGGTATCCTTTGCTGAAAAGCATACCCAAGTGGTCTCAGGAGCTGGGAGCTAGCTGAGGATTAGTAGCTGCACATATATGCTTCTGTCATTGGCTTAACAATTGCATTTATCTAACTCTTAGTAGTGAATTGTTGCTCCTTAAAGGGATATGAAACCCAATTTTTTTTTCTATCGTGATTCAGACAGAGCATGCAATTTTAAGCAACTTTCTAATTTTCTCCTATTATAATTTTTTCTTCATTCTCTTGGTATCATTTGTTGAAGGAGCAGCAATGCACTACTGGTTTCTAACTGAACACATAGGTGAGCCAGTGACAATATATATGCAGCCACCAATCAGCAGCTAGAACCTAGGTTCTTTGCTGCTCCTGAGGGGACACAGAGAGAGAGACAGACAGACACAGAGACAGACTAACAGAGAGACCCAGGAATTTAGGGCAAGTTTTTTATGAGATACAGAGTTCTCTATTGCCTCTAGTTTTATGGTGTTTTTTTTATTCTACTTTTCATATTTGCAAACTGGTTCTTAAAGGGACAATAAGATTACACTTTTAATTATTAAAATAAAGCATGTAATTTTAAACAATTTTCCATATTATTTCTGTTATCGAATTTCCTTTTTTTTCTTTGCATCCTTGGTTGAAATTCATACCTAGGTAGGCTCAGGAGCAGCAATGCACTACTGGGAGCTAGTTGATGACTGGTGGCTGTACAGATATGCTTATTGTGTTTAGCTAGCTCCCAGTAGTGCATTGTTGCTCCTTCAACAAAGGATACCAAGAGAATAAATCACATTTGATAGAGGTAAATTGGAAAGTTTTTTTTAAATTACATGCTCTGATTAATGAAAGGGAAAATGGCTTTCGTATCTCTTTAATGTTGTTGCAGCCATTTACAGAATGCCTAAATAGGAATGAAAAGCAACAACCAGATAAAGACCACTCCTTATGCGAAAATTGTAGATCCATATCCTTTATAAGTGTTGATATAAAAAAAACTATGCAAAGATTTTAGCAAGCAGGCTAGGTCCAATAATACACTATGACCTGGTGGGCCTTATCCTACGAAGGGTCTAATAATACTAGAAGATTAATGAATATTTACAGAGGTGGCCTCTTTGGGCATTCCTTCTCCCACCCTGTCTTTAGATGCAGAAAAAGCATTTGACAGGGCCTCCAGGAACCCTTCATTAAAGCAATCAAAGCCCTATAGTCTTCTCCATCAGCAAAAGTCCAAGGACTAGAACTTTGTCCAAATCTATAGTACGGGTAGCTTCAAAAATTCTTTAAAATCCAGTTATGCTGGGAGGTCTAGGTTTTCCTTGTGTTAAGGCTTATCATGAAGCGGCACTACCAACACATATCAACATGGGGACACGCTTAGAATTTGCAAGATGAAAAGAGCTAAAACAAGCATGGCTAATTAGTTGCTTGAAGATCTATTGTGTTTGCCACCACACTACGTACTGATTTCTTATTTTAGTAATGTAATTGTTCAGGAATGTCTCTAAGGATGGAGGTCACTCAGGCATGAGACCCAAGTTCCTTCACTCTGTCCGAGAATTACTTTCTGGAGTTCCTGATGTTTATCCACAGTTTTGGAATCAACTCAGAATTTTAACAAATTTGTGATCTTTATGATTCAAACTGTATGACTCCTTATTTTGAGATATTAGATACTAAGCAAGTCTCTTAGAAATTTAATTTTGAATAGAGTCCTATTTATTCTCTTTTACAATCTTGGGGTTTTCCTTCCACTCAATTACGTTTATTTATGCCATGGGAACTGAGATAGAAGGCTGATTTACAGTTGTGCAAACCACTTCCAACACACTATGTGCTCTTATTAAACTGTCCTAAATTTGTTAAACCTCACTATATTATTTAAAAGGGAGAGAGATCTATTACAAATACAAGTGTGAACTGGCACAAAGCAATTATGTATACAAAACAGATGACACATGGTCCCACAGATATTACATAAAATATTTCCTAATCCGTCTGGACAATGCTGAACGCAGTGTCAGCTTGTAGGTACCCCACTTACTGTGTGGTGGACCTGACAAAATCCAGCCTTTATGGAATAAGATATCTTAGGTGTGCTCCAAGATTGGTTGTAAGCAAATTTCACTATTGATTAGAAATACTACAGTTTGAAAGGAGATCCCTTTTTATAATTATTGTTCTAGCCTGTAAACTGACATTGGCAAGGGCCTGGCTGAAGGAGAAGTTTCTTTCCTGGATACATGTTGTGGAGGTTATTGATTATATACGAAGGATGGAAGAATTTTTACACACTTCTTTAGGTACAATAGCCACTCAAATAGCTACTTGGGCCCTGTGGGATACATTATTGGTATGAATGGGAAACTAATGTTCTTTAACTTTAGACTCCCCAAGACCTCTTGTGGTTCCTTTGTATCGCTTCTGTTTAAGTGAGTGACAAAAGGGGGGGATCGAGATGGAAAGAGTGGAAAAATTCCCCCTTCCCTTCTGTTTCTTCCATGCTGTAGGGGAATTATTTCTTTAAACTCCACCAACCTTATGTGTATGATTATCATATCTTTTACCTAGTACATGGAGATCTGTAGTTGAATAATTATATTTATATGTATAGTTGTAGTATCCAATGACTATTGTGTTACTCAGCTTTGAATTCACATACTGATAAGTTATTGAACTGTTTGAATGTAAAAATATTCAGTAACACAGCAACGCAAAGCAGATCAGAAATTTGTGGATTCACAGCTTATTGCCCACTGTCAAAAAAAAAAAAAAAAAAAAAAAGTCTTAAAAGGGACAGTACACTTTAAAATAGTTTTTATATTAACCCCTTAATGACCGAGGACGTGCAGGGTACATCCTCAAAAAAAAGGCAGTTAATGCCTGAGGACGTACCCTGCACGTCCTCGGTGTGGAAAGCAGCTGGAAGCGATCCTGCTCGCTTCCAGCTGCTTTCCGGTTATTGCAGTGATGCCTCGATATGGAGGCATCCTGCAATAACCTTTTGAAGCCATCCGATGCAGAGAGAGCCACTCTGTGGCCCTCTCTGCACCGGAGATCGGTGGCTTCCTTCGTTGGTGGGTGGGAGCAGTACCGGGAGGCGGGTGGCGGCCATCGATGGCCATGGAGATGTGGAGGGGGGCGGGATCGTGGGCGGGGATGCCCAGGGGCGCGCACAGACGCGCGCGCGTGCACGGGAGGGCGGGGGCGGGCGCGTGCACGGGGAGGGAGCGGGTGGGAACCGCTACACTACAGAAAAAGGCAATCAGTTCAAAAAATGTATATAAAAAAAAATACGATCAATGAGATGGTGGGGGTTTGTGGTGGGGGGGGGGGTGTTTGGGGAAGCTACACTACAGAAAAAAAATACATAAGAAAGAAAAATAACACTAAGAAAGAAAAAAAAAAAGCCCTTTTTTGTGCAAGCTGGGTACTGGCAGACAGCTGCCAGTACCCAAGATGGCCCCCAATAAGGCAGATATGGAAGGGTTACAGAGCTGTTTTGGGGGGGATCAGGGAGGTTGGAGGCTAAGGGGGGTCCTACACAGCAGAAGAATTATTTTTTTATTTTTTAAAAAAACCTAAACCCCCAAAAAGCTTTTATTTTAGTACTGGCAGACTTTCTGCCAGTACTTAAGATGGCGGGGACAATTGTGGGGTGGGGGAGGGAAGGGAGCTGTTTGGGAGGGATCAGGGGGTCTGATGTGTCAGGTGGGAGGCTGATCTCTACACTAAAGCTAAAATTAACCCTGCAAGCTCCCTACAAACTTCCTAATTAACCCCTTCACTGCTAGCCATAATACACGTGTGATGCGCAGCAGCATTTTGCGGCCTTCTAATTACCAGAAAGCAACGCCAAAGTCATATATATCTGTTATTTCTGAACAAAGGGGATCCCAGAGAAGCATTTACAACCATTTGTGCCATAATTGCACAAGCTGTTTGTAAATGATTTCAGTGAGAAACCTAAAATTGTGAAAAATTTAACGTTTTTTTTTTATTTGATCGCATTTGGCGGTGAAATGGTGGCATGAAATATACCAAAATGGGCCTAGATCAATACTTTGGGTTGTCTACTACACTACACTAAAGCTAACATTAACCATACAAGCTCCCTACAAGCTCCCTAATTAACCCCTGCACTGCTGGGCATAATACACGTGTGGTGCGCAGCGGCATTTAGCGGCCTACTAATTACCAAAAAGCAATGCCAAAGCCATATATGTCTGCTATTTCTGAACAAAGGGGATCCCAGAGAAGCATTTACAACCATTTGTGCCATAATTGCACAAGCTGTTTGTAAATAATTTCAGTGAGAAACCGAAAGTTTGTGAAAAAATTTGTGAAAAAGTGAACGATTTTTTGTATTTGATCGCATTTGGCGGTGAAATGGTGGCATGAAATATACCAAAATTGGCCTAGATCAATACTTTGGGATGTCTTCTAAAAAAAAATATATACATGTCCATTGATATTCAGGGATTCCTGAAAGATATTAGTGTTCCAATGTAACTAGCGCTAATTTTGAAAAAAAGTAGTTTGGAAATAGCAAAATGCTACTTGTATTTATGGCCCTATAGCTTTCAAAAAAAGCAAAGAACATGTAAATATTAGGTATTTCTAAACTCAGGACAAAATTTAGAAACTATTTAGCATGTTTTCTTTTTGGTGGTTGTAGATGTGTAACAGATTTTGGGGGTCAAAGTTAAAAAAAGTGTGTTTTTTTCCATTTTTTCCTCATATTTTATAATTTTTTTTATAGTAAATTATAAGATATGATGAAAATAATGATATTTTTAGAAAGTTAATTTAATGGCGAGAAAAACGGTATATAATATGTGTGGGTACAGTAAATGAGTAAGAGGGAAATTACAGCTAAACACAAACACCGCAAAAATGTAAAAATAGCCTTGGTCCCAAACGGACAGAAAATGGAAAAGTGCTGTGGTCATTAAGGGGTTAAAAGGGACACTGAACCCAATTTTTTTCTTTCATGATTCAGATAGAGCATGCAGTTTTAAGCAACTTTCTATTTTACTCGTATTATCAATTTTTCTTTGTTCTCTTGCTATCTTTATTTGAAAAGGAAGGCATCTAAGCTAAGGAGCCAACACATTTTTGGTTCAGACCATGGACAGCACTTGTTTATTGGTGCTGTCCAATCAGCAAGGACAACCCAGGTTGTTCACCAAGGTCTCCAGCACTTTATCAAACAGACTTTATTTGAACACAAATAGCGACGTTTCGGTGTCACAGCACCTTATTCATGCTTGGTAATGAATAAGGTGCTGTGACACCGAAACGTCGCTATTTGTGTTCAAATAAAGTCTGTTTGATAAAGTGCTGGAGACCTTGCTTATCTTTACTTATGTGTTTAGGGCTTGGCAGCGCCCTAGGTCTACCGTGCACACTCTTCACTCCCAAGTGCTGTTCCCCTTTTGGACTTTTGCAGGTTGTTCACCAAAAATGGGCTGGCATCTAAACTTACATTCTTGCTTTTCAAATAAACATACCAAGAGAATGAAGAAAATTTGATAATAGGAGTAAATTAGAAAGTTGCTTATAATTGCATGCTCTATCTGAATCACGAAAGAAAAAATTTGGGTTCAGTGTCCCTTTAATGTATTTTCAATGACTTGTTATACCAGCTGCAGAGAATAAAATGTATGAGAAATTGCATTTTCAGGTTTGTTTATATGAAGTAGCTGGTTTTGTGTTTTGCGTTTTTAAACCACAGTCTATTACAATGGGTTGAGTTTCAGGTAATATCAGATTTTATTATCTTATCACTATGTATACACACACTTGCTTCCTTATCTTATATTTGTCTGGAAAACCAGAGCTCAATACTTAAAATGATAATTTTCCATTATTCTCCCTATTACTTAAAGTGAAAGTCAATCCTAGCGTTTATGAAACGCTAGGATAGCCCATTGAAACAAATAAAGGGGACTTTCATTCATGAAGTCTAACATACTTCATGCAGAAAGCTCCTTTGTTTGTTTTAAGCGTTCACTGTTCTCAGGTGCTAAGGCAGCCCACGGCAGAAAGCTGTTTTGCTAAGAGGTGACGTTTTTACCTCTTAGCAAATAGCATGCGGGAAGTCCGGCGCCACAGGGAGACAAGCTTGATTTACCGCACAGCTATTGGCTAGGAGGTGAAAACGTCACCTCTCAAGCAAAACAGTGTTGTGCCGTGGGCTGCCTTAGCAGCTCAGAATGGGGAATGCTTGAAACAAATAAAGGAGCTTTCTGTATTAAGTATCTTATACTTCATGAATGAAAGTCCTCTTTATTTGTTTTAGTGGTCAATCCTAGCGTTTCAAACACGCTAGGATTAACTTTCACTTTAACTATCCTGCACCCCACTGGGAGTGTAATTTCTTCTGCTGGTTGTGTTTACTTAGGTTACTTACTGTCCTTTTAACTGCAAGGATACCTGCACTCACAATTTTTCCTTTGTAATGGAAGGTACCCTCAAAATGCCACATTAAAAAGGAATGCAAAGCGAGGGAAAGGCAGAAATAACAGATACCCTCAATTTGGCAAAATCCAGTGCTGTTTCAGATATTCGTATTTGAACTCATCAGAATATAGAGGCAAATTCCAAGCTGAAGTGCCAGCTAGGTTATCATCATGTTTTTGTTGTAATCACAATGGTTATTCCGTGGAGGAAAATACAGTACATAATTGTGTCTAAATCTGCTTCTCTTTCCATCAGTTACTCTTGTGTGCCAAGTTGGCTTTCGGATCGGTTCTGCAGAGCACTGCTGGTCCTGAGCGGAAACAGCTGCTAACCCAATCAGGAGTGCTAGTTACACAACTGGGTTATCTGGCACCAGCAGTGCTTGCGTGGTGCTTCTACTATGTGTTTACCCTGTGTGCAAGTGAGATATGTAAGAGAACAGCACAACAGTTAAGGGGGTGCACGTAGGACACTGCAAAGGCCCAAAGCAATATATAGTAACAAGGGATAAAGTCCTCAGCACTCCAAAATTCTTTTCAGCAATTTATTGATACAAAACAGCAACGTTTCTGGGTCACAGCCCCTTATTCATGCATGAATAAGGGGCTGTGACCACAAAAAACGTTGCTGTTTTGTATCAATAAATTGCTGAAAAGAATTTTGGAGTGCTGAGGACTTTTTCCCTTGTTACCCCATGTGCAAGGTTACCGGTTTGAATTGTAAATTTTTCTTTGTTCTCTTGCTATCTTTATTTGAAAAGGAAGGCATCTAAGCTAAGGAGCCAACACATTTTTGGTTCAGACCATGGACAGCACTTGTTTATTGGTGCTGTCCAATCAGCAAGGACAACCCAGGTTGTTCACCAAGGTCTCCAGCACTTTATCGAACAGACTTTATTTGAACACAAATAGCGACGTTTCGGTGTCACAGCACCTTATTCATGCTTGGTAATGAATAAGGTGCTGTGACACCGAAACGTCGCTATTTGTGTTCAAATAAAGTCTGTTTGATAAAGTGCTGGAGACCTTGCTTATCTTTACTTATGTGTTTAGGGCTTGGCAGCGCCCTAGGTCTACCGTGCACACTCTTCACTCCCAAGTGCTGTTCCCCTTTTGGACTTTTGCAGGTTGTTCACCAAAAATGGGCTGGCATCTAAACTTACATTCTTGCTTTTCAAATAAACATACCAAGAGAATGAAGAAAATTTGATAATAGGAGTAAATTAGAAAGTTGCTTATAATTGCATGCTCTATCTGAATCACGAAAGAAAAAATTTGGGTTCAGTGTCCCTTTAATGTATTTTCAATGACTTGTTATACCAGCTGCAGAGAATAAAATGTATGAGAAATTGCATTTTCAGGTTTGTTTATATGAAGTAGCTGGTTTTGTGTTTTGCGTTTTTAAACCACAGTCTATTACAATGGGTTGAGTTTCAGGTAATATCAGATTTTATTATCTTATCACTATGTATACACACACTTGCTTCCTTATCTTATATTTGTCTGGAAAACCAGAGCTCAATACTTAAAATGATAATTTTCCATTATTCTCCCTATTACTTAAAGTGAAAGTCAATCCTAGCGTTTATGAAACGCTAGGATAGCCCATTGAAACAAATAAAGGGGACTTTCATTCATGAAGTCTAACATACTTCATGCAGAAAGCTCCTTTGTTTGTTTTAAGCGTTCACTGTTCTCAGGTGCTAAGGCAGCCCACGGCAGAAAGCTGTTTTGCTAAGAGGTGACGTTTTCACCTCTTAGCAAATAGCATGCAGGAAGTCCGGCGCCACAGGGAGACAAGCTTGATTTACCGCACAGCTATTGGCTAGGAGGTGAAAACGTCACCTCTCAAGCAAAACAGTGTTGTGCCGTGGGCTGCCTTAGCAGCTCAGAATGGGGAATGCTTGAAACAAATAAAGGAGCTTTCTGTATTAAGTATCTTATACTTCATGAATGAAAGTCCTCTTTATTTGTTTTAGTGGTCAATCCTAGCGTTTCAAACACGCTAGGATTAACTTTCACTTTAACTATCCTGCACCCCACTGGGAGTGTAATTTCTTCTGCTGGTTGTGTTTACTTAGGTTACTTACTGTCCTTTTAACTGCAAGGATACCTGCACTCACAATTTTTCCTTTGTAATGGAAGGTACCCTCAAAATGCCACATTAAAAAGGAATGCAAAGCGAGGGAAAGGCAGAAATAACAGATACCCTCAATTTGGCAAAATCCAGTGCTGTTTCAGATATTCGTATTTGAACTCATCAGAATATAGAGGCAAATTCCAAGCTGAAGTGCCAGCTAGGTTATCATCATGTTTTTGTTGTAATCACAATGGTTATTCCGTGGAGGAAAATACAGTACATAATTGTGTCTAAATCTGCTTCTCTTTCCATCAGTTACTCTTGTGTGCCAAGTTGGCTTTCGGATCGGTTCTGCAGAGCACTGCTGGTCCTGAGCGGAAACAGCTGCTAACCCAATCAGGAGTGCTAGTTACACAACTGGGTTATCTGGCACCAGCAGTGCTTGCGTGGTGCTTCTACTATGTGTTTACCCTGTGTGCAAGTGAGATATGTAAGAGAACAGCACAACAGTTAAGGGGGTGCACGTAGGACACTGCAAAGGCCCAAAGCAATATATAGTAACAAGGGATAAAGTCCTCAGCACTCCAAAATTCTTTTCAGCAATTTATTGATACAAAACAGCAACGTTTCTGGGTCACAGCCCCTTATTCATGCATGAATAAGGGGCTGTGACCACAAAAAACGTTGCTGTTTTGTATCAATAAATTGCTGAAAAGAATTTTGGAGTGCTGAGGACTTTTTCCCTTGTTACCCCATGTGCAAGGTTACCGGTTTGAATTGTATGAGCTTAAGTACCTCTTCTATTTTTTTTGTCTTTACTCCATCTTCAGTAAATAGGGCCTAATTTTTCTTTGGACTAGCATAGCACAATGCATGAACTTAGAGTAACAGTAAATACACAGTGATACCGATACTCTAGTGCTTGTGTTATGCTATACACAATCCTAGGAGAAGTCATGTCAAGCAATGGAATAGATTGATGGTTGAATGTTACAGGTTTTGAATGGCTGTAATACCCATATGCAAAGGAAAAAAAGAGCAAGCATTTGCCTGATATACATCACCATGATAATCTGGGTTAAATACATTGAAAAGGAGGTTACTTATTTGGAATATCTACTGTGCATTTAAACACTGGCTACTACAAAGTTTTTTTTCCCCAGTATGTTAGAAGACATATGATATTTTATGTCAAAATTCAATATTTTACTCTTTAATCAAACATCTAAATAAAACACACACACAAAAGATCATATAGCCGCCTTAACTATATCCAGATGTAATTCAAACACATTGGGGGAGGTTATGAAACAGGAAACAAGGTATATACACACTGGGGCCCAGGAACATTTTGGAATGGAGCAGAGAATAAAAAAATTGTCTCAAGGTGGTTCCATAACATTTTAAAATCATATTAAAGAGATATATATAAATCCACAATAGGCATGCACTCGCTAGGCAAAAAAAAATTACAACACGTGACGTTTCGGGGATCTCACCCCTTCATTAGACAAATTATGAAGGGGTTTAAAAAAATAAAAAAGTAAAATGAATTGTGGCTTTAATGTCCCTTTAAAAACCACATACTTCTAGGTAAGCAATATTGCAATAAGTAAAATCTCTAATGGAATTGAGCTTTTTTTTTCCCATTTATTCTTTGTGTCACTTTAAATCTTAATGAATATTGGCAGGATAAAATGTCTCTTGGTCTACACTAAATGTGCTTCATCCGAAGCCACTAATCTCTGGGAATAAATCAATGACAGAGATCAAATGCTTTTTCAATTAATACACAAACTAATACAATACTCAGTAGACCTAACGGCACTACAACATAATTATATATATAACAAATAATTGGGAGTAGGTGCTTATGTATTGACAAATATAATATTAAATCAATACTGACAAGAATACATTGATAGCACTCTTAAAGGGATATGAAACGCAAACAAATTAATTATGATTCAGATAGAACATATCATTTTAAAATTATTTTAATTTACTTCTATTATGAAATTTGCTTCATTCCCATGATATACTGTGTTGAAGAGATACCTAGGTAGGCATCTGAAGCACTACATGGCAGGAAATAGTGCTGCCATTTAGTGCTCTTGCAAATGAATAACATTCTTGCAAAACTGCTGCCATATAGTGCTCCAAAAATGGGCTAACTCCTAGATATACATCTCAGCTTTTCAACAAAAGATACCAATAGAACAAAGCCAATTCATAATAGAAGTAAATTAGAAAATTGTTTAAAATTGCATGCTCTATCTGAATCATGAAATTAATTTTTGGGGTTTTATATCCCTTTAAGCTATGTTGACCACTGCCCACTTCTGTGCGTTTCATCTCTTAAAAGGGGAGCATATGTGCCACTCCCGATTGGCTCCAAGGCCTTCTGATCAGCTCTGAAGCAAGGAGTTAAAGGGACATTCTAGTCAAAATTGAATTGCACATAGATGTATTGCATTTTTTAATAGAAACTTATTTGCAATATACATGTATTGGCAAAAATGCTTGTATTAAGAGTTATCACTGTTTTAGTGTTAACATTTTTCTCTGCATGTGAAGCATAGCTAGATATTGTCACTGCACCCACATTTTAAATAATGCAGCTGCTTAGATAATCAGTGGGGCTTGTATCATGTCAGCAATTAACAAATTGAGTCATTACCAGATTGTACAAGAACCTTAGGCTCTCCGAGCAAGTGTTGTGTTTAAAGTGCTGGTGCACGGTGCACACTTAAATACACTTTTGAAACAGCTATAGCTTTTATTAGAAGCCTTTTTGCGAATGCATGTCTATTACAAAATTGCTTCTTTTCAATACCGAAATACACCCATGTGGTTTCCTATTTTGGCTGGAATATCCCTTTAAAAGGGACATGAATCCCAAAATTTTGCTTTTATGAAATGAGGGGTCAGTTCTTGGGCCTGTTATGCTTAACATTAGTGATTTTGGAAGTGGGCTCCAGAGGAAGGTGTGCTTGTTTGCTGATTATACAAATTTGTAACACAGTTAATGTTCCAGGAGGAGTGGATGAAATGATCATTGATATTGCCCAAAGACCAATTATAGTCTCAATGGTACATTACTGACTGTAACTAAGGAGGAACAGGATTTGGAAATTACTATGTCAGATTATTTAAAATTTGGTAGACAATGCAGCAGTGCAGCCAGTAAACCACTTGGATGGGTTGGGAGAGATATTAGTAGCAGATATAGCAAGGTTTTTATCCTAGTTTACAGATTACTAGTTAGACCACATCTAGAATACTGTGTACAGTTCTGAAGACCACATCTCCAGAAGGATATAAATAAACTAGAAACTGTGCAAAAGGAGGGCTACTAAAATGGTACATGGTCTCAAATTTTAAAACGTACAAAGAAAGACTATGACCTTAATATGTATAGTTTAGAGGAAACATGATAGAAACCTTCAAATGTATGAAGTGGAAGCTGACAGCATTTTTAACAAAAACAGAAATAGCAAAACAAGGTGTCACAATCTTAATTTAGAGGGTAGCAGATTCAAGAGAAATGTGAGGAAGTGTTTTTTTTGTTTTTTTTTACAGAAAGGGTGGTGGAAGTAAACATCAATTTGAGGTGGTAAACACAGACTGTAAAAATTAAAAAATGGTTGGGACATGCATAAGGCTATCCTAAGAAAACAGTAACATATAATATGGGTAGACTTGATGAGCCTTTTGGTTCTTATCTACCATCAAATTCTGTTTCTATGCTTAGCTTAGAATATCTGCCAGTGTTTTTTTGTGTTTTGTTTTTTTACTGACATGGATGTTTAAAGTTTGCTATGGTTGTAATGTTCCTTTACTGTAACAAGTAACATCCCACTAGAAATGTAACTTCCACCTACTGGTTTGGATGCAGGTCAGGACTTAGATACAAATGTCTTGTATGTTAAATAAGATTTTTGTGACCTTTTCATCACTGCACAGTCCCAAAACTACACCCCCCTCCCCCATCTTATATTATTGTTTTCAGTTAGATTCAATACAATAATCATACAACCCAATTCTGAAAATGTTGGGACAGTATGGAAAATACAAAAAAAAGAAAAAAAAAAATCATTTGAAAATTCAATTCCCCCTGTACTTTATTGAAAACACGTTATTTGATGTTTTACTTTGTGAATTTAATGTATTTTTTAAAATATACACTTGTTTCAAATCTGATGACTGCAACACACTTAAAAAAAAGTTGCGACAGTCGGCTGTTTACCACTGTGTAACCTTATCTTAACTCCTAATAACACTTATTAAGCGTTTGGGCAATGAAGACACCAGTTGGTTAAAGCGAAAGTAAATCCTAGCGTTTTACAAACGCTAGGATTTACTATTGAAACAAATAAAGGGCACTTTCATTCATGAAGTAGAAGATACTTCATGTAGAAAACTCCTTTATTTGATTCAATCGATCGCCGTTTTTACCTTGTACAGGAGCCCACGGCAAAAAAAAAAAATTTGGCTAAGAGGTGACATTTTCTTAGCCAATAGCCGTGCGGTAAATCCGGCTCCCATGGGCGCAAAGCTGGATTTACCGCACGGCTATCGGCTAAGAGGTGAAAACGTCACCTCTTAGCCAAATTTTTTTTTTGTTGTGGGCTCCTGTACAAGGTAAAAACGGCAATCGATTGAATCAAATAAAGGAGCTTTCTACATGAAGTATCTTATAAATCATGAATGAAAGTCCCCTTTATTTGTTTCAATAGTAAAACCTAGCGTTTGTAAAAAGCTAGGATTTACTTTCACTTTAAGTTTAGCAAGCAGAATTTCCCCCCCATTCATCCATTATGCATGTCTTCAGCTGCGCAACTCTATGGGGCCTTTGTTCCCTTTTTTTGCTCTTCATAATGTGCCACACCTTCTCAAATTTGAGACCGGTCAAGACTGCAGGCAGGCCATGCTAGCACCCGCACTCTCTGCTTATGCAAGCAAGTGCTTGTAATCCGGGCAGAATGTAGTTTGGTGTTGTTCTGCTGGAAAATGCAGGGACGTCCCTGGAAAAGACATTTGAATGGCAGCATATGTTGCTCCAAAATGTATAAATATCTGCATAAATGGTGCCCTCACAGATGTGCAAGTTACCCATGCCATGGGCACTGACAAATCCCCCATATCATGACAGATGCTGGCTTTTGACCTGTGCTGATAACAGCTTGGATAGTCCTTTTCCTCTTTGGCCCGGAGAACAAAACAGACGTTTTTTCCAAAAACTAGTTGAAATGATGACTCATCGGACCACAAAACACAATTACACTATGCTACTGTCCATCTCAGATGAGACCAAACCCAAACAAGTCGGTGGCGCTTCTGGACAGTGTTGATGTATGGCTTCTGCTTTGCATAGTAAAGCCTTAACTTGTATCTGTGGATATAGCAGCAAAAAGTGTTAACTAACAAAGGTTTACCAAAGATATCTATTCCAGACTCATGACGGTTTTTTAGAAAGTGACGTCTGAGGGATCGGAGATCACGCACACAGTTTTTGGCCTTGCCCTTTACGCAAAAAGATTTAATCGGATTCCTTATATCTTTTAATTATATTGTGTAATGTAGAAGGTGAAATGTCCAAAATCCTGCCTATTTGTCTTTGGTGAATGTTGTTCTCAAAGTATTGGATCATTCACTGATGCATCTGTTGGCAGATTGGCGAGCCTTGACCCATCCTTGCTTTTGAAGGACTAGGCCTTTATTGGAGGCTCACATCACCTTCTTATTTCAACTTGTCACATCGCTATTAGTCCGAAATTTCCCCTGTCTCAACTTTTTGGAACGTGTTGCAGTCATCAGATTTGAAATGAGTATATATTTTCAAAAAAACATTAAATTCACAAAGTAAAATCATCAAATAATGGATTTTCAATATAGTAGTAAAGGGTGAATTGAATTTTCAAATGACTATTTGAATAGGAGTTATATAAAGAGAATCTAAACTGCAATTAAAACTGGGAAGAATAGTCACTGATGTGTTTTGCCTTTATAGCTTTATCAAACACGGAGATTGACACTTCAGAGTCAGAGTCCTCAGAGTCAGGGGCCCCAAGTGGGACTTTTATGATTACAGGGGTTAATCACATTGAATTACAGCTTTTTAGTGTTAAAATAAAATGCTCCATAATGTGTACCAACCAGTAGGCAGAGGTCACTTTCATGTTCAAATTTAGCACACAAGCATTCATAAATTAACATACATTTTATTTTAAAACACAACTTTATTGCTAAATATTAAAATGATATTTGACATTCACTACTACACAATATATATATATATATATATATATATATATATATATATATATATATATATATATATATATATATATATATATATATATATATATATATATATATAAGCACACTCGAAGGAACGAACAACTGGCTCAATACCATTGTTAGCCTGTTCTATGGTGATTTACCACCTCGGTGCAGCTTCTTTTAGCCCATTAATGCTTTTCACAGAGAAGAACTTTCCTGTAGTATTTCAGTCTGATCCTGCCTATTACGGTCAGTCCAGCGCCGAAATAACAGGCAATTTGTTTCTGAACAAGGAACACAGCAACCCCAGAGGATCGTTTCGGCCTTCATTGGGCCTCGTCAGTGAGGTGTAGCCATATTCCTCTAAGCACACCGAGCAAGGAGTCCACGTCTGGTTTCCCCTTTTTCCTATAGGGAGACTAAATACACACAGAGAGAAACACACTCATCGTCTGGACTGACCGTAATAGGTGGGATCAGACTGATATACTACAGGAAAGTTCCACTCTGTGAAAAGTATTACTGGGCTAAAAAGTTGCACCGAGGTGGTAAATAGCCATAGAACAGGCTAGCAATGGTATTGAGCCAGTTGTTTGTTCCTGTGAGAGTATCTCTCTCTTTTTCCTTTCTCTCGCTCTCTCTCTCTTATATACTTTCATTATTTATTTTTTTCCCCATACTTTCATATTCTGAAAAATGGAAGGGCAGAACACTGTTATATTCAACACAGCCATTGGCTGCACACTCTAGTGACCTATTTATAACTGTCCCTAATTGGCCACAGCAAGGAAGGTCACCTAAGTTACAACATGGCAACTCCCATTGTTTTATAGACATTAAAACTTTACACTTATTTTGTCAGAATTTAAACAGCTAATGAAACTTTAAAAAAAAAAAAAAAAAAAACATCTACATGTTATTGTTAGACTTTTCTTTTCTTTGAATGAATCATTCTTTCTAGCACTTATTTAGTGTTTTATGTGTCTTAAAATAAAGATGCGTCTGGTCCTAATCCATTTTTTGTTGTGCATTAGTCAAAAAATATCTGAATGCCAAAAGTGACCAATTAATTCAAAGCAGTGTGTGAGGGGGTCTCAGAAACTACAAATTCTTACAAAGAAATTATAAGCCATATAGTTACTGCTGGCACTAACAAAGTCCATCTCTAAAGTTAATACAAAAAAGGTCACACTCAAGGGAACAGTTAACACCTTAAAATGAAGGTAAAGTTACCTTGACGCTGATCCCAAATAAAATTATTTGTTAAAAATCAATAGGAGTTTCATTCATGATTTTTTTTAACATTTTTATTCTAAATCTAGTAATCTCCGTTTTATTTCCATTTTTGCTGCTCTGCAAATTCAACCCGTTTGTTTTTTATGTCTTGGTCACGTTTTTAGATCAGTCAGTTGAAAATCTGGTCGTTAGGTGGCCGTGACCCCACATCACCTGCTTACTTGATTATATGCGCCTGTGCGACAATCTAATTCTTCATCTCTGAGTACACGCACATTCCAGTTCGCACATTGGAAAATGGTTTTGCCGACTATCGCATGCGCAGTTGTGATTGAAATCTCAGATTCGAGCATGCGCATTTACACTGTTCGTCGTGAACGTGCTTCTGAGATTATGTATAGAGTGGGTGGGACCGCTCTATACGTCACATGACATAACATCAGGAAATAGAGGTTAGGATTTATCGTCGAAACGGTAGGGAAATATAAAGATATAAAACCAAGAAAAATAATACATTTAAAAAATAAAGTTAGCGATTAGCTTATAGTATGATTAAAGAATGCATTAATAGATTATAAAATTGACCAAACTTTACATTCACTTTAAATTACAAGACATTTCTGTTGTGTCACTATAGAATAACATATAAGCAAAGTCTTAATGTTTTTAAACAAATTAACATTGTTTTTACTGCAATCATTTTTCAATAGCCAAACTCCATCCACTATTTGCCTTATGTGGAGGAGTCAATCTGGGCTTTAGTTCACAGACAACAAGGCTAGTCACTGTAATAAAGTTAATATTAAGTGAATTGGTTTGCAGTTGTTATCGTATAAATCCAATTAAGGACATATATTGTAAGTGGCAGAGTTAGCATTGAGAAGTCAGCAGAGGGTAAATTCCAAGTTCTGAAAATTAGAAATGGTTCAATTTGCAGAGCTAAATTACATGAAAATGGGGGAAAAGAAAAAGTAAAATATATTGCAAAATGTGTTTATTATACATAACTAAAAAATGTATAATAATATTAATCTCAAGGTGTTTACTGTTCCTTTAAAAGGACATTTATTAAAAGCTTGCAAGCATGAAGCAAAATATTTTTTTTAGCATTACATTGTAAAGAAGGTGTCTCATTCAGAGCACTGCATAGTAAAATACACCACTCAAGCTAAAAATTTGCTTTTCTAAAAATATTTACATAGCAACATAGAAACATAGATAAGAACCAAAAGGCCCATCAAGTCTACCTATAGAGATCTCATAGTATTGAGAAGGGGGTAGATTTATCATATGTCGAGCAGACATGATTCGCATATCGCTAAATGACTGCTGCTTCTTAACTTCCGTTTCAGGTGAGTCTGAAACGATGGGACTCAGAAACAGCATCTGCTGCTTCATACATGGAGCCCAAGATGTCTTCAATAATATTACCAGCCCAGACTGCTTTAGAGGATCGTGCCCTTAGTAAACATAAATTTGCATGTTTACAACCCAGAATACACAGCTGCAGAATAATCCAGTGTTACAAACTACAGGAACTATGGTTCCAAAAACGTATACTTAAATCATACATTATCCAAAAAACATGAGAACCATATCTATATAAAGATGCAAGGCTGAGTATCCATACGGATCTCCACATTTATTTTTTCATCTTTACAACATTTAGTGTTCAGTTGGGCTTTTTTCTCAACCTCTTTTCCAATATATATATATAACTATATATATATATATATATATATATATAACTATATATATATATATATATATATAACTATATATATATATATATATATAACTATATATATATATATATAACTATATATATATATATATATATATATATAACTATATATATATATATATATATATACACACACATACAAATATATATATATATATATATATATATATATATATATATATATATATATATATATATATATATATATACATATACACACACACTACCCCTTCACTGCTCACATAAAAACATTTGAAAATGTATGAAACTGTAAATGTGGAATAACGCCAAATTATTCTGAGGTTTTACTTCTGATCTACAACTTAAAGGGATACAAAAGGTAAAAATGGAAATCTACATGTGTACATTTCAATTTTAAATAGAATCAGGTTTTCAAAAGCAAAAAAAAAAAAGCAATAACTTTTACTAGATGCATTTTTGCTAATGGAAGGTTATTTGAAAAAGGCTTCAATTTAAAATTGAAATGCACATTACAATTTTGACCTTACTATTCCTTTAATGTTCTCTCCTAAAATATACCTATGAAATCATTAAAAAAAAAATAGATAGTTTTTTATTTCTTTGTTAGTAAAATTTTTTGTGGGAGGCTCTAGTTATATAGCAATTTCATCAAATGGTGATTATGTGACACATCTTGCAATAACACAGCTATTGCACTTCCTCTAAGTCTAAGGCTACATTTTATCAGACCACATCACAAGTAACTATTCCATGCACAAACCAACACAAGTAACAATATATAAACCTACACTTTTTGTTACTTTTACTAAATTTACACACAAAAAACATTGCCTTGGTTTTATACAGTATATATATTCTTATGCCTCTAATTACAAATAGTGAAATACTGTATAGATTCATACTGAGCAATATATTAGGTTGGCAACTATAGACCTTGGAGACTCTATACCCAAAATATTATCCTAAAAAAGTGCACTAAAACAACATAGTTTACTGTAATAAAAAAACACCAGCACTCAATCAAAAAACAACTCAATGTTATCACACACACAAAGAAAGTGGATGACAAAAACGTCTGTCTGGGTCCTATATAATGGATAAAAGTGCAATACAAAGCAACCCTTTGTGTGAACTTGGGGCCACAAATGCTGCATCGTCTAACAGTACTGGTTACCCGTTTTGTGAAAACACAACATTGCTTTACCCTCTCCCAAGAGCTCACAATATATATCTTGTTATGTTCCCACACAGCAACAAAGTGCACATTGTAAATTGCACAACTCTTCTATAGAAAATAACTCATGTAAATAAACATCACAAGTATTCATTTAAATATTAATAGTAGGTCACTTGGTCTATTTTCTATTAAAAAACAACAACTTGTATTTCTGTATGAAAAGACACAAAAGGCCAATACGATATGGTTCTGTGTGTTAATAGACTTGTAAACAAATGTATAATCACACACTTGTTGCTGTAAGTCACATTATCCAGCAGTGAAACCAGATCCATAAGTCTACATACAAAGGGAGAACGCGGCTAGGGGCACACAGTACACAAAGTAATATAAAAATACAGAACTAACAAACTATATATGGTAAACAGATCTAGATAAAGGGTAACATAAGCACAGTGGATTACTCACACAGTTGATAAGGGAGCACACTGCCAGGCAGGCACCCATGGTGAAAGGCAGCAGACACTAGTCAGAGTTCGGTAATTTCCGTCACTGGTCTTTAGAGTCTCCTCCCACATATCGGATCTCACCTTTCATATTTGTTTGTCACCGCCCACACTCGGCTATTTCCGCCAGTTTCCTCCAGGTGTCCCCTACCTATTGCAACCCTCGACTATTATGTTTTCCATTTCCTACAATATTATGTTGGTGATAAACTTCTGCGGTCTGACCCTTATCTTAACGAACTAAAGTAGGGTAAACTGATTTATTATTAATGTTTTAGCGCATGATGATATGGCTCATTTTGTAACAACAAAATTAATATATCTTTTTGGACAGAGCAGAGAAACGAGTATCAAGTTAATTTAAAGGGAGGTTTCTGTCATGATATAGAAACATATTTGCAATATACATATACTGGCAAAAGAATGTTCTATTAAAAGTTATCACTGTTATAGGGCCAGATTTAATAAAGTGAGGAGGACAGACATGGGCATACATCTTTGCCCCTCTCTGTCAGGCTTTGTGTATAGTGGGCAGCTTCAGGTTTGCTTATACTAGCCTGCAGCTGAACCTTTGATAAATCTTGCGCTTAATGTTAAAGGGATATGAAACCCAATTTTTTTTTCTTTCACGATTCAGATAGAGCATGTGATTTTAAGCAATTTTTTAATTTACTCCTATTATCAATTTGTATTCATTTTCTTGGTATCTTTATTTGAAAAGTAGGAATGTATGCTTTGGAGCCTGCCTTTTTTTGTTCAGCACCTGGGTAGCGCTTGCTGATTAGTGGCTAAATGTAGCCTCTCCCTTCAAATAATTTTCTGTAACGTAGGGTCCCTCCCACACCTGTTACAGACACACACAGTGTCACTGTCTTTAATGATCAGGCATCTGCCTTCATATGATTGTGCTCCGGTTCCATATGCAGACAGATGCCTGAAGCTCAGGAACTCCTGCTGGAGCTTCCTGCAGCTCAGACATATATATACATTCTGCAGTATGATGGGCAAAGTACCGCATGACGTATATATACATCTTTTTGAGTTAAGGGTCTAACATAGAGATAAATATATATGCATGTCTAAGGATGTACATACACTCACCGGCCACTTTATTAGGTACACTTTGCTATTACCGGTTTGGACCCCCTTTTGCCTTCAGAACTACCTTAATTCTTCATGGCATAGATTAAAGAATGTTTTGGAAACATTCCCCAGCGATTTTGGTCCATATTGACATGATAGCATCGCATAGTTTCTGCAGATTTGTCGGTTGCAGATCCATGTGAATCTCCCGTTCCACCACATGACAAAGATGCTCTATTGGATTTAGATCTAGTGACTGTGGAGGCCATTGGAGCTTTGTGACATGGTGCATTATCCTGCTGGAAGTAGCCATCAGAAGATGGGTACACTGTAGTCATAAAGTGATTGACATGTTCAGCAACAATACTCAGGTAGGCCGTGGCGTTTAAACAATGCTCAATTGGTACTAAGGGACCCAAAGTGTGCCAAGAAAATATCCACCACACCATTACACCACCAGCAGCCTGAACCGTTGATACAATGCAGTATGGATCCAGGTTTTCATGTTGTTTACGCCAAATTCTGACCCTACCATCTGAATGTCGCAGCTGAAATCGAGACTCATCAGACCAGGCAACATTTTTCTAATCTTCTATTGTCTAATTTTGGTGAGTCTTTGCAAATTGTAGCCTCAGTTTCTTGTTCTTAGCTGACAGGAGTGGCACCCAGTGTAGCCCATCTGCTTCAAGGTTCAATGTGTTGTGCATTCAGAGATGGTATTCTGCATACCTTGGTTGTAACAAGTGGTTATTTGAGTTACTGTTGCCTTTCTATCATCTCGAACCAGTCTGCCCATTCTCCTCTGACCTCTGACATCAACAAGGCATTGTCGTCCACACTACCGCAGCTCACTGGATATTTTGTCTTTTTTGGACCATTCTCTGTAAACCCTAGAGATGGTTGTACGTGATAATTCCAATAGATCAGCAGTTTTTGAAATACTCAGACCAGCTCGTCTGGCACCAACAACCTTGCCAAAGTCACTTAAATCCCCTTTCTTCCCCATTCTGATGCTCGGTTTGAACTTCAGCAAGTCGTCTTCACCACATCTAGATGCCTAAATGCATTGAGTTGCTGCCATGTGATTGGCTGATTAGCAATTTGTGTTACCAACCAATTGAACAGGTGTACCTAATAAAGTGGCCAGGTAGTGTGTGTGTATATATATATATATATATATATATGTGTGTGTGTGTGTGTTTTCACATATGTATTTATTTATATTTGTATATATGTATTTCCAAACATGTAAACACATGTATGTATTTACTGTAAATATTTCACATTCCAATGTTCTTCACATAGGGGAATATGTTCTAAGTATGTTTAAATAGATATTCCTATCTTTATCTGTATATATATCTATACTTATATATATATATATATATATATATATATATATATATATATATATATATATATATATATATATATATGTGTGTGTGTGTGTGTGTGTATAGATATATATTTTACAAAAAAATAATTTTATATATATATATATATATATATATATATATATTAAAGAATAAGTAGAACATTGAAATGTGAAATATTCATATTTCATGTCAGGTTAGCGCACTTGGTTAAACACATTCAGGTTTGCACACAAGTAAGGGTGTTAGTTTTTTTTCCACTTTTCTTTCTCCATTGAAATCTATGGGGGAAAACATTAACGCGTTCACAATATTCTAAGTTTGTTTTTTGTGTGCGTTGGGTTAGCGCTTGTGTAAAAACATTTTGCTTTCAACTTGTAATACAAGAGCATTCTGATGTGCATTAAAAGCCTCTATCTAGTGAAGATAATGTTCGAGGGGGAGCGATAAATTGTGTTCCACTCATAATCTAGCCCTAAACAGAAGTAACATAATGTAAGTAAAAGTCGTCTTTTTGTAATTACCACTACATATTTTTAGCTGTAAAATAATCTTCCCCGATATCTTACTTGAAAATTGTTATTGTTTAAAAAGATAGATAATCCCTTTATTACCCATTCCCCAGTTTTGCATAGCCAATTTGGTTATATAAATATACTTTTTACCTCTGTGATTACTAGATATGTGCATTTGGAGCCTTCTCAAGGATCCAAATGCGAAAAAGGCGACTGCTCATGGCATTAGTCTCTTTTCTGAGATGGATTTATTCTTGTGAAAGTTCAACACACTAAGATCTGGATTTATGAGCTGGAAGTGTGTTGAGTGTTATTGTTAATTTGAATGATTTGTAATAATGTTTTTGTTTGACTGTAAATGTGTTTATTGCATCAGAAATTATTAACACACAAATATCAAATATGAAGTGTTAGTATAAAGAATGACTCTATTTTAAATACGTTTTTGTTGATCTTTTAATGTTTAAAACAAACCAAGAAATTAATCTACCCAAATGTAATCTTGGTATGCTAAAAAAATGTCTGTAAATGTCTTTGGACTCCAAAAAAATTGCTTTAATAATGGGGAAATCAAGATATTGGAAATGTTTATAAATATGATGGCGTATGGAGCATAAATATCTTCATTTAACACTATTAGGATGAATTTTAATATAATTTTAATTTTAGCCAGAAATTAAGCATCTAATGTAATTAAATAAGTCTGGAAATGGTGATTAATTTGTCAACTGAGGTGATATATAATCTAAAAAACACACTTGATAAGATCATCATCTGCATAGTAATCAAAGTCAATTTTAAGATTTGTGTGTCTAATTTTTAAAATAGCAATGCTCAGATGGGAATGCATGAGACATTGGTACTTACCCTCTAAATTGGCATATTGTGAAAACTTGGTTGCATAATTAGGTGATCATTTTTTTAAGGAAGTTCAAAATTTACTGGACCTCTAATTAGGGCTATCACCCAGCTAGTATTTTACTGACATGACATGTAAAATTATAGACTGGGACAATCCAGTTAATACAACATAAATATAGAAATAAATGCCAGAACACTATGCTATTATGGTAAAACTTCTCTATGCATGCTAGACGCAATCTGTTTTAAATCTATAGTAGCAGCTTTAGTGAGCTATGCTGCATTGTTAAAAGGGTATTACACGTCTTGCTTCTGTGTAAATAAATTGTTTGTCTAAGTCTCTTGTGAGGCCAAAACGCAAATTCTGTAACCTGAAATTGTTGCAAATAAAATAGCTGGTTTAGTTAATTTACAGAATTCAATTAAAAAAAAACAAACAAAACAAAAAAACACAACATATACCGGTATATCAACCACAGCAATCATTTAAAAAGCACCCCTTAACTGTTTATGTCCCAGTTAAACCATTTAAACCACACCCAGTAATGCCTAACCCCTCCCAGACTCTTCCTGGAATGTATGCCCACCCCCACCTTGGACTATAATGAACCCCCTTCTATCTGGTTGTCTCAGTAAGAAAGGGGGTACTTTACAGTTACAATCAATAGGGCAAGACAAGAAGTGGCTAAATTAAATCAGATATATCTGATGCAGGGTGAGGTCTTTCAATGTGTATCCTTTATAACTGACTATAGTGGTCAGTACAAAGACATTTGTAAGATTTTGTGTAAGTATTTTCAATGTAGATGCTCATATAAAAGAACCAGGAGCATATGCAGCATGGTAACTCCCTCACAATTAATAGATAGAAATAGATCCCAATCCGCTAGCTCTTGGTTAAAGGGACATTATACACTAGATTTTAATTTGCATACATGTTTTGTAGATGGTCCATTTATATAGCCCATCTGGGTGTGTTTTTGTAAAAATGTATAGTTTTTGCTTATTTTTAAATAAAATTTTTTTTTTTTTTTTTTTTTTTAAATTCTTTTTATTCAAGGAACTCAGGTACAAGACAGAAGCCAATATTGCCACAAAATAGTTGATGCAGAGTATAAAACAGTAGTTAAATCAAATTTACATTTTGGTAAGCAGATAACATTACACAAAATTTATTGCGACATATAAAACAGTAGATCCCTTACCTGTACAGTGTATTAAAACATAGTAGTCATATATAGTTCCATTTAAGGCAATATTTGCATAATTATGGGACATACTTTTATCAATGTATAGCTATAAGTACTTTATGAGTAAGGATAATGATTGTAGCAAAAAAGAAAATTAAAATATTAAGACATCCCATGTTAAAGTCTCCTGAGCTCCTTAATTTTCCATTAAACATACACACAAACAAATAAACCAAAATAAAACAAATACATGAATAAAAGAACAACCAAACCCACATCTTGTTGACTAGCCTCATAGTATGGCAATAAAAGTGTGGTAGAGAATTTCAATTGATTCAAAGTGTGAGGTTCTTTCTAGCAGTTAAATACTTAAAAAAATATAGAGAGATTGTAACCATCTGTTAGCAGAATAATTCTAGCATAGCTTTTACCTCTTCATTTTATAGATATCAGTAGGGGTTACCAGAGTACTACTATAGATTCTCAACAGTGGGCATAGTTATGGGTATATAATTTAGACTATAGCTATAAAAAATACGTTTTTCAAATACTCCAAAAAGACCTAGAAGTGAATGAACACCAGGGCTATAGAGGCACAAAAATGTGAATACTTTTTTGACATAACAATCTGTGTATGATATGGTATATGTAGTTTATACAGTTCAGCTCTCCAATTGTTACTAGTCGCCCCCCAAAATGTGTACTTTCTTTTGCCATGGCCAACACCAAGGTAGTGGGACTTGAAGGGTGAGAGAAAGTACTCTTTCATGTCAGTTTCTGTGGTAGATAATGTATACTGCCCTGGGGATGTTTAGAGATTCCAGTAACCTATCAATTTATATTATTTGCAGAGGATTATTAAAGCTATGGTGTGGAACAAAATTTCTCCCTTTGTATGCAGGGCGGTACAACAAAACAGAGGAAAAAAAGGGAAATAAAAGGAGGGGAGAGAGGAAAAAAAAAAAAAATAAAATAAAAATAAACAATATATATGACCGACAGGGCCACAGCTAAGGTCTAACACAAAACACCAACAATTGTACTAAAGAAGGTACAGCAGTAGTAAAGCACAGTTCCATTATTCTTGCAATGAAAATGATCAAACCTAACATAAGTCTGAGTATCAAAGTGTGCTGATCAGGATAGAGAGTTTATCCAACCCCTACACGTATTAAAAAAAAAACAAAAAACTTTTCAATTTAATTACACTAACTAAACAAAAGTAACCGCTCACACTTGGGCTTAGGCTGCTAGTCATTGTTCAAGTAAACAACCTTTGTAGAAATCTGTAGAGTCATAGTGAACCCATCCTTCCAGGCAATTGGATTATATAAAAAATACATGAAATAGCTTAATATCGCTGAGATAGGGTAAAAGACCTGAGGTCTCATTAGAGATTCACTAGTTGTGTTGTGTTAGCCACATGTTACATATTAGTGAAAATACATACAGTAACATCATGTTGAAGTCTTCATGTGTGATACTGAATAAATATCAGTAGTAGAGAGATATGTGCATACTTTTTTATAAATATGTATTAAATTTGTACCCTCAGGTATAGATACTCAACAATGTTTATATTGTTATCTCACACAGGCATCCATTAGGGGTTAAGTGAGAGTTATTTTCAATTCAGTTGGCTAAGCATTTGGTAGCTCTCTAAGGGAAGTGGTGTTCTATATAAGTCCCCTGCAGTGTACAGTCTAAAAGTATGGCTTATATGAAGTACTAGGTTATTCTCCTGAGACAATATACAGTGTGAGTTTCAAGAGTAAAAATAACAAACCACACCACATCTAAGTGGGTTGTTGCCCTATGTAAACAAGCACTGTAAAAAATAAAAATTAAAAAACCTTACTAAGTCCTAACAACCTACCTAACAAAAGTGGATTTTAGTGTTTTCTCCTCTGCTCTCGGGTATAGGCTTCCTTTGGGTAGTGAAATGAGGGAATCTAGTTTTAGACTGATAACTATTCACAATGTCTAATGCAATATCCACATGAATATAGTACCCAGTGCCAAAGATAAGAAAAAAAAAAAAAAAAATTAGAATACTTCATGAGGGAGAATAAGTGTAGGTGAACAGGAATAACTAGGTATAAATAAAACCCTGTAGAAAGTGAAATGACATTAATAAAAGACACATTATATAGCCACTAAGGCAGCAGAGGCTAACGCTAGTCATAGGGTTCCTTTCAAAGTTGTCTCACATATCTTGCGACCAAGAGGTGGCCGGTCTCTTGTGAAGTAATGAAAGGAATGCAGTTCAGCCAATACCCTCAGCTAACCGGGTTTTCCCCTGCTTCTTCCCGTGATGATTGTTGTGGGGACGGCACTGAACCTGTAAGTCCGTTCCCTGCCGTTTCCTCTCCGCGAGTCCCATATTGTCAGTCCACAAGAGAACCAAAGCAAGTTGCCTGCCCCTCACATTCGAGCTGCGCCACAACTGAGACCTGTTACGGCTACTGTGTCCGGTGGATGCCGTTTGCAGCTTGAGATATTCAGGCCGGGTGGGTTTCAGCTTCCACAAGTGGAACATTGGTAGAATGCTTTTAGGTGATGGGGATAGATGCGGGTCAAAGGATTGCTGCCTGCGCCGATGATACATATCCAGCAGAAGTCCTGACTGCCAGGGAGTCCCGCATGCCTCATGTGCTGCGGCGTCTTTAAGGTAAGGAAGCCGCTGGTCTGTTACAGAGAAGGTCTGCAGTATTTGCTGTGCACCACAGCAGACGTCGCAATCTTGTAAGGCGGGCATTGAAGATCCACAATAAGAAGAGGGGGTAGCATAAAAACGTGGGTCAAAGTGCGGCTCGTACTGCCGTGTGGTGTCTGAGGTACAAACCCGCAATGGAGGTCCTGGAGCCTCAAGGATAGAATTGCTAGGGTCACAAATGGATGCCGGCAGCAAGGCTGGTCGATGGAGTGACCGTATCTCTTCATGAAGAGTCAGGCAGGAAGATATCAGGGTATCCAAGCGAGGTAGGAACACTGTCATGAGTTCTTTAACAATAAGGTTAGTAGCCATCTTTGAAGGTAAAAAAACAAGCTATTGACACCTTTGCCGTGTTGTGAGAAAAACTGTTAATGCACTTTCCGGGGGAGAGAAGGTGGCAAACTCTCTATCCACTTTGGTTCCCGGACTCAGCAAGTAGTCAAGGGAGATATGGATGGCAGTAAGTCTTGGCTGTAAGCAAGTTTCTAAGCATAAGATGTAACGGAGCTTCAGCACTTTGCAGCCATCTTGGTGCGCCGCCCACCGGAAGTCTTAAATAACATTTTGCTGATTTTCAGTTTTCAAACTCCTAATCAAGCCCCAAAGTGTTAGATGTATACTGATGTATACAGACTTCTATCAGCCCCTTACAGTGGGTGTCCCAGGCTTATCTCATTAGCAGTGTTAAATTGGGAGCTTCTACGTTTTTAAAAGGTTTTATACTGGATTTTTAGATCAGTATCTGTGCATATTATTCTTTATCACATGCAGTTAAATTAAAATTGGTGTATACTGTTCCTTTAACATTCAAATGCATTTTCAAGTGATAGTAGCAGATGTAAAGCAAGCAACTATGTTCTCACGGGTAGTCTCTGCAATCACTCAAAAAATCATTCAAATCAAAGATTGTTTGAGCTGTAAATTGTGTTATTTATGTGATCATGTGACCTGTGTAATGTGCAGTATGCAGGGCTCACCACTGACATCAGGTCATATTCGTGAACATTTGTTTACTATCAGAATTGGTACGGCTCCTACTTCCTTTTTTCAGCATTTTGTGGTGTCACATGGCAAGATTACCTCAAGTTTTAAGTGGCTTACTATTGAAATATGATTTCATTAATTATTGGTAATACAACATTTTGAGTGTCCTAATCTCAATTGACACTATTAATTTAATGACAAATTCAATCAAGCACCAAAAGGTCCTCTTTTCATTTTGTCTGCTTATTATGTAGTAACTTTTGACCATACTTTTAATCATATTTTGCATTTGATATGATTGATATTTTATAAATTATTACCTTTAGAGGTTTATATATATATATATTGGGGGTAATCTTCTGTAAGGGTTCTGTGCACTTTTGAGACTTTGCTGGTAATTATTGTACATTATACCTTGATTTTACCTTTTATTGAATTCTGCCACTTCAAGTGGGTCTGCATACTTCCTCTTGTGTTATTTAATTCAGTAGGAGTTTGCTTTGCTTAGCCTTTTAATTCTGTTGGTGGTTGGTAACACATTATCTATGAATACAGCTTGAGCCGAAACACATCAGCTTTGTCAGTTTTGTAGGGTTAATGTAATGTATTGAGTACTTAATGGTAATGAACATTAAAAGTTAAGATTTACTATATTATATTGCTGTCCACTTCCTCCACCTTCTAGATTAGTGGATAAAATAAAAAAAATGTGTTTCTCCCTCAACATGTCCACCCCAGGGTCTCAGGTTATAAAACTAAGAAAAATAATGGTGCAGTGTAAATGATACATGTTTTTGTCTCTTTAAAGGGGCAGTCAACACCTTGTACTTACAAGACATTATGTTCTATTGCTATATCAGTCAAGACTTAATGTTTTTAAAACAAATTATCATCATTTTTACTGCAATTATTTTTCAATAGCCAAACTCCACCCAACATGTGCCTTATTTGGAGGAACCAATCTGGGCTTTAATCTGCAGACAACAAGGCTAGCTACTGTCATTAATTTAGTATAACTTTGATAACTTTATCAGTTAAAGCCAATTAGAGACAGCTATGTAGCACACTTAAAGTGATGGTAAAGTCAGTATGTTCACTCCTTATTAACCCCTTAACGACCAACGACGTGCAGGGTACGTCCTCCAAAAAAATAAACTTAACGACCGAGGACGTACCCTGCACGCCAGCAGCGCCAAAGCCATATATGTCTGCTATTTATGAACAAAGGGGATCCCAGAGAAGCATTTACAACCATATGTGCCATAATTGCACAAGCTGTTTGTCAGGGTTTTTTCCCTGTTTTGTTTGCCATGTGCTGCTGGCAGCCATTTTACTCACCTCTCTTGCTGACTCTGGTGCATACTGTGTGATGCTGCTCATTTCCTGCACTTCCTTTTATGGCGAGACTGGTGTATATCATCCGTGTGAGACAGGATGCAGTCTCAGAATTGTGATGTCATCACTTATTATTTAAAGGGCCTCTGTTCAGTATGCTTTGCCCTTGCGCTTTCTCAGACCTGTTTGTGAGAGCTCCTGTGTATTACCTGGCTGTCTGACATCCCTCCTGGTTCCTGATCCCTGGCTTGTTCCTGACTCTGCTGTTCTCCTTGTTCCTGATTCCGGCTTGTCTGACTACTCGCTTTGGCTCCTGACTCGGCTCGTCTGACTACCAGCTCTGGTTTTGATTCCTGGCTTGTTATTTGACTTGTGGACATTTTATTATTTTTTGCTATTAATAAAGGTGTGATTATTTTTGCACTTCTCGTCTCAGTCTGATTCCTGGCACCCTGACACTGTTTGTAAATAATTTCAGTGAGAACCCTAAAATTGTGAAAAAATTTACTTTTTTTTTTATTTATTTGATCGCATTTGGCGGTGAAATGGTGACATGAAATATACCAAAATGGGCCTAGATCAATTCTTTGGGTTGTCTACTGCACTACACTAAAGCTAAAATTACCCCAAAAAGCTCCCTACATGCTCCCTAATTAACCCCTTCACTGCTGGGCATAATACACGTGTGGTGCACAGTGGCATTTAGCTGCCTTCTAATTACCAAAAAGCAACGCCAAAGCCATATATGCCTGCTATTTCTGAACAAAGGTGATCCCAGGGAAGCATTTATAACCATTTATGCCATAATTGCACAAGTTGTTTGTAAATAAATTCAGTGAGAAACCTAAATTTTGTGAAAAGTTTGTGAAAAAGTGAACATTTTTTTTTATTTAATCGCATTTGGCGGTGAAATGGTGGTATGAAATATACCAAAATGGGCTTAGATCAATACTTTGGGTTGTCTTCTAAAAAAAAATATATACGTGTCAAGGGATTTTCAGGGATTCCTGAAAGATATCATTGTCCCAATGTAACTAGCGCTAATTTTGAAAAAAAGTGGTTTGGAAATAGCAAAGTGCTACTTGTATTTATGGCCCTATAACTTGCAAAAAAAAGCAAAGAACATGTAAACATTGGGTATTTCTAAACTCAGGACAAAATTTAGAAACTATTTAGCATGGGTGTTTTTAGTGGTTGTAGATGTGTAACAGATTTTGAGGGTCAAAGTTAGAAAAAGTGTGTGTTTTTCAATTTTTTACTTAAATTTTATATATTTTTTTATAGTAAATTATAAGATATGATGAAAATAATGGTATCTTTAGAAAGTCCATTTAATGGTGAGAAAAAACAGTATATAATATGTGTGGGTACAGTAAATGAGTAAGAGGAAAATTACAGCTAAACACAAACACCGCAAAAATGTAAAAATAGCCTTGGTCCCAAACGGACAGAAAACGGGAAAGTGCTGTGGTCATTAAGGGGTTAAAGGGACACTGAACCCAAATTTTTTTTCTTTCGTGATTCAGATAGAGCATGCAATTTTAAGCAACTTTCTAATTTACTCCTATTATCAAGTTTTCTTCGTTCTCTTGCTATCTTTATTTGAAAAAGAAGGTATCTAAGCTAAGAAGCCAGACATTGTTTAAAATTATCTAGTTCATAGGATAGCCTTATGTCCCTTTAATTGTTAGTATGTGTAAAAATATATATGCCAGCACTTTTGTATAAATACTACCTTACCGGCAAATAGTAACTTATGCCTAGTGAAAATCACTGCCTGTCAAATTTTCATTACGTCCTATAACCGCAATCAATTTTTTTAAAGAAGCTTCAGCCAATCATCAGTCTGTCCAGCTGGCTCGCTGAAGCGAATAGCAGTTATTTATGCACATGTGTTTAGTTGTGCAATTCAGGCTAATCATCTGATCGCCTTTGCAGTATTTGTGCGCGTTCCTGATATTTGTGCGAATGCGTATTTGATTTGAAGTGTAATCTGAGTGACATAAGGGTAAACAGTAAATCAAAGTTTAGGTATTCAAGGTGTTTTAGGTATTGCCAAGCTAGCTGAAAAGTGTATTCAGGTAATACATTTTTTTTTAATAACCTAGGTTTTTAAATTGCTGCATACTACCTAAACCATCTATTTGATCTGAAGCATTTTGAAAACCTATAAGTAAAACAATTTGCCATTTGTCCTCTTTAAGGAGCACGGGGCAAGCATACTGTTTTTATGCAAAAGCAAGGGGTGTTTAATTTCTCTAAAAATGATACATTATATGAACAATCTGAATTCCACAATTCATTTTAAAAAGGTTTAGTGACCATTATTTTCCCAACTCCAGATCACAGGAACCACTAGAAGGCTGATTTTTCAAGATGCCTGAAGTGCATATGATATAATCAGCTGAGCAGTAATTGTAGTTGTATGACCTGTTCTCATACAAGGTCATCCTAGAATAATCTTGTCTGTTAGCAGCTAGTAATGTTCTACATTATACACTTCTTAAAAATAACAGAAGAAAATGATACCTTAAATAGACAGTAAAGACCTCTTGTTTATGTGTAAATATTGTGTTTTGAGTTCCTCTCTCTAGAGAGGCCAAACAATAACTAAATCTGTAACTGGGGTTTTCAAAATGCTACAAATTTCCTAAACTAGCTCTTTGATTTGCACTTTTTGTATATTTTTTCTTCTCAAAGCACAATTTTACACAAAGCCATTAGGTGTTTAATACCACTTTATAGATCATTTCAGGAACACTAAATAAACACATTGTGATTACAATTGTATTGCAGCTGTTATCAATTAAAGCCAGTTAGGAAAATATATGTAGCAGGGATGAAGCAAGCAGGGTGCATTTACAGCTCTTGAGAATAAGAAAATGCTAACTTACATGAAAGGGGGGCAAAATAAAGATTGAAACTATATTGCAAAATTAAATTCTCATAATGGTTTTATATATAAAAATATCAAGGTGTTTACTGTCCCTTTAATCTCATTAAATTCCCCTAAAATGTTTATTGTTGCATGGGGAAAAAATACTTTGCAATATGCTTTCAGTATTTATTTTCTGTGTTACATGTAATTTAACTCTTTTTATACTGTACCAAGAGAGACTAGATAGCATCCTACAAGATTTACAATCCAAGCTCTGCAACATTCTACACAGTGACTGCTTAATTTGTATAGAAGTGTATCTATAGCTCCCCTAACTGGCCACATAAACGTTAAATACCACAAAAGAAACGTTTCATAAAGGTATGTCCCTGAACTTTAAATCAATGCAAATTTTTCTGTCATAGTTTTAAATTATTTTTTTTTTTTATTTTGTATGCAGATCTTTTGCAATGCAGCACTTAATTGCTAATACATAATCTGCATAAATAACAAAAAATAAAAAATAATGAATGTGCTTTAATGCTCCAGGCTTAGGGTGGTGTAAAGCAACAGTGTGACTGGAAAGCAGAGACTCACGCATTAATGCTAAGAATGAATCATACACAAACCAGTAAAACTGGATGGAGTTCTTTTAAAGGTTAATCATAATAGTTATCTTGGTTTTTGAGTTGAGAAAGCAAACATATCCTGATATGAAGAGATGACGTGTGTATTGTGTGACGGAACTAACAACTAACTTGCCAGGCTCTGTGAATATGTCCTAAAGTATTTGGGTTAAAGGGACATTAAACAGTTATTATATGATTGAAATATACAATGTTTCACCTCAGAAGACCATCTGCTCTACACCTGCATCGTATAAGCGGCAATAGCGCTTCATAATAAGCCTCAATCCCATGACTAATGCTCTATGTCTCCTGTTATGCTAGAGAGGCTACTGACTTGGTGGCTGAACCTGACTCTTGAAGTGATCCCCATACAGGCTGATTACTCACATGAGGCTCAGCTCACACACAACAATGCCGATAACCATTATACATGGCACCACCTCAGTATCTTATTTCCTCAGGTAATTCTGGCCTGATGCCTGAATTATCTGACCTCTGCTCACAGCAATATGTTCACCATGCACTTCTAATATTAATAAAGCTCCAAATGAGTCTACATTATGGCTTTGGCGTGCACCTAAATTGTTTCTAGATATAGATGGCCTGTAGTTAAGATATCAGTCAAATACAGGGAGTGCAGAATTATTAGGCAAATTAGTATTTTGACCACATCATCCTCTTTATGCATGTTGTCTTACTCCAAGCTGTATAGGCTCGAAAGCCTACTACCAATTAAGCATATTAGGTGATGTGCATCTCTGTAATGAGAAGGGGTGTGGTCTAATGACATCAACACCCTATATCAGGTGTGCATAATTATTAGGCAACTTCCTTTCCTTTGGCAAAATGGATCAAAAGAAGGACTTGACAGGCTCAGAAAAGTCAAAAATAGTGAGATATCTTGCAGAGGGATGCAGCACTCTTAAAATTGCAAAGCTTCTGAAGCGTGATCATCGAACAATCAAGCGTTTCATTCAAAATAGTCAACAGGGTCGCAAGAAGCGTGTGGAAAAACCAAGGCGCAAAATAACTGCCCATGAACTGAGAAAAGTCAAGCGTGCAGCTGCCAAGATGCCACTTGCCACCAGTTTGGCCATATTTCAGAGCTGCAACATCACTGGAGTGCCCAAAAGCACAAGGTGTGCAATACTCAGAGACATGGCCAAGGTAAGAAAGGCTGAAAGACGACCACCACTGAACAAGACACACAAGCTGAAACGTCAAGACTGGGCCAAGAAATATCTCAAGACTGATTTTTCTAAGGTTTTATGGACTGATGAAATGAGAGTGAGTCTTGATGGGCCAGATGGATGGGCCCGTGGCTGGATTGGTAAAGGGCAGAGAGCTCCAGTCCGACTCAGACGCCAGCAAGGTGGAGGTGGAGTACTGGTTTGGGCTGGTATCATCAAAGATGAGCTTGTGGGGCCTTTTCGGGTTGAGGATGGAGTCAAGCTCAACTCCCAGTCCTACTGCCAGTTTCTGGAAGACACCTTCTTCAAGCAGTGGTACAGGAAGAAGTCTGCATCCTTCAAGAAAAACATGATTTTCATGCAGGACAATGCTCCATCACACGCGTCCAAGTACTCCACAGCGTGGCTGGCAAGAAAGGGTATAAAAGAAGAAAATCTAATGACATGGCCTCCTTGTTCACCTGATCTGAACCCCATTGAGAACCTGTGGTCCATCATCAAATGTGAGATTTACAAGGAAGGAAAACAGTACACCTCTCTGAACAGTGTCTGGGAGGCTGTGGTTGCTGCTGCACGCAATGTTGATGGTGAACAGATCAAAACACTGACAGAATCCATGGATGGCAGGCTTTTGAGTGTCCTTGCAAAGAAAGGTGGCTATATTGGTCACTGATTTGTTTTTGTTTTGTTTTTGAATGTCAGAAATGTATATTTCTGAATGTTGAGATGTTATATTTGTTTCACTGGTAAAAATAAATAATTGAAATGGGTATATATTTGTTTTTTGTTAAGTTGCCTAATAATTATGCACAGTAATAGTCACCTGCACACACAAATATCCCCCTAAAATAGCTATAACTAAAAACAAACTAAAAACTACTTCCAAAACTATTCAGCTTTGATATTAATGAGTTTTTTGGGTTCATTGAGAACATGGTTGTTGTTCAATAATAAAATTAATCCTCAAAAATACAACTTGCCTAATAATTCTGCACTCCCTGTATACTCAGGGCCCAATGATCTAAAGATCTTTTGGCTGGCGAAATTACTTCTATTTCCCTGGTGGAATTCTTTAAAGCCACTTTTTACCCTGAAAAACATAATTTATGTAAGAACTTACCTGATAAATTAATTTCTTTCATATTAGCAAGAGTCCATGAGCTAGTGACGTATGGGATATACATTCCTACCAGGAGGGGCAAAGTTTCCCAAACCTTAAAATGCCTATAAATACACCCCTCACCACACCCACAATTCAGTTTAACGAATAGCCAAGAAGTGGGGTGATAAAAAAGTGCGAAAGCATATAAAATAAGGAATTGGAATAATTGTGCTTTATACAAAAAAAATCATAACCACCACAAAAAGGGTGGACCTCATGGACTCTTGCTAATATGAAAGAAATGAATTTATCAGGTAAGTTCTTACATAAATTATGTTTTCTTTCATGTAATTAGCAAGAGTCCATGAGCTAGTGACGTATGGGATAATGATTACCCAAGATGTGGATCTTTCCACACAAGAGTCACTAGAGAGGGAGGGATAAAATAAAGACAGCCAATTCCTGCTGAAAATAATCCACACCCAAAATAAAGTTTAATAAAAAACATAAGCAGAAGATTCAGACTGAAACCGCTGCCTGAAGTACTTTTCTACCAAAAACTGCTTCAGAAGAAGAAAATACATCAAAATGGTAGAATTTAGTAAAAATATGCAAAGAGGACCAAGTTGCAGCTTTGCAAATGTGATCAACCGAAGCTTCATTCCTAAACGCCCAGGAAGTAGAAACTGACCTGGTAGAATGAGCTGTAATCCTCTGAGGCGGAGTTTTACCCGACTCAACATAGGCAAGATGAAATAAAGATTTCAACCAAGATGCCAAAGAAATGGCAGAAGCTTTCTGGCCTTTTCTAGAACCGGAAAAGATAACAAATAGACTAGAAGTCTTTCGGAAAGACTTAGTAGCTTCAACATAATATTTCAAAGCTCTAACAACATCCAAAGAATGCAATGATTTCTCCTTAGAATTCTTAGGATTAGGACATAATGAAGGAACCACAATTTCTCTACTAATGTTGTTGGAATTCACAACTTTAGGTAAAAATTCAAAAGAAGTTCGCAACACCGCCTTATCCTGATGAAAAATCAGAAAAGGAGACTCACAAGAAAGAGCAGATAATTCAGAAACTCTTCTGGCAGAAGAGATGGCCAAAAGGAACAAAACTTTCCAAGAAAGTAATTTAATGACCAATGAATGCATAGGTTCAAAGGGAGGAGCTTGAAGAGCTCCCAGAACCAAATTCAAACTCCAAGGAGGAGAAATTGACTTAATGACAGGTTTTATACGAACCAAAGCTTGTACAAAACAATAAATATCAGGAAGAATAGCAATCTTTCTGTGAAAAAGAACAGAAAGAGCAGAGATTTGTCCTTTCAAGGAACTTGCAGACAAACCCTTATCTAAACCATCCTGAAGAAACTGTAAAATTCTCGGTATTCTAAAAGAATGCCAAGAAAAATGATGAGAAAGACACCAAAAATATAAGTCTTCCAGACTCTATAAAATATCTCTCTAGATACAGATTTACGAGCCTGTAACATAGTATTAATCACAGAGTCAGAGAAACCTCTTTGACCAAGAATCAAGCGTTCAATCGCCATACCTTTAAATTTAAGGATTTCAGATCCTGATGGAAAAAAGGACCTTGTGACAGAAGGTCTGGTCTAACGGAAGAGTCCACGGTTGGCAAGAGGCCATCCGGACAAGATCCGCATACCAAACCTGTAAGGCCATGCCGGAGCTACCAGCAGAACAAATGAGCATTCCTTCAGAATCTTGGAGATTACTCTTGGAAGAAGAACTAGAGGCGGAAAGATATAGGCAGGATGATACTTCCAAGGAAGTGATAATGCATCCACTGCCTCCGCCTAAGGATCCCGGGATCTGGACAGATATCTGGGAAGTTTCTTGTTTAGATGAGACGCCATCAGATCTATTTCTGGAAGTTCCCACATTTGAACAACCTGAAGAAATACCTCTGGGTGAAGAGACCATTCGCCCGGATGCAACGTTTGGCGACTGAGATAATCCGCTTCCCAATTGTCTACACCTGGGATATGAACCGCAGAGATTAGACAGGAGCTGGAGTCCGCCCAAACCAAAAAATTCGAGATACTTCTTTTATAGCCAGAGGACTGTGAGTCGCTCCTTGATGATTGATGTATGCCACAGTTGTGACATTGTCTGTCTGAAAACAAATGAACGATTCTCTCTACAGAAGAGGCCAAAACTGAAGAGCTCTGAAAATTGCACGGAGTTCCAAAATATTTATCAGTAATCTCACCTCCTGAGATTCCCAAACTCCTTGTGCCGACAGAGATCCCCACACAGCTCCCCAACCTGTGAGACTTGTATCTGTTGAAATTACAGTCCAGGTCGGAAGCACAAAAGAAGCCCCCTGAATTAAACGATGGTGATCTGTCCACCACGTTAGAGAGTGTCGAACAATCGGTTTTAAAGATATAAATTGAGATATCTTTGTGTAATCCTTGCACCATTGATTCAGCATACAGAGCTGAAGAGGTCGCATGTGAAAAACGAGCAAAGGGGATTGCGTCCAATGCAGCAGTCATAAGACCTAGAATTTCCATGCATAAGGTTACCGAAGGGAATGATTGTGACTGAAGGTTTTGACAAGCTGAAAACAATTTTAGACGTCTCTTGTCTGTTAAAGACAGAGTCATGGACACTGAATCTATCTGGAAACCCAGAAAGGTTACCCTTGACTGAGGAATCAATGAACTTTTTGGTAAATTGATCCTCCAACCATGATCTTGAAGAAACAACACAAGTCGAATCGCATGAGATTCTTCGAATGAGAAGACTGAGCAAATACCAAAATAATCGTCCAAATAAGGAAATACCAAAACCCTGTTCTCTGAATACAGAAAGAAGGGCACCGAGAATCTTTGAAAAAAATTCTTGGAACTGAGGCTAGGCCAAACGGTAGAGCCACAAAACTGGTAATGCTTGTCTAAAAAGAGAATCTCAAACACTAAAAGTGATCTGAATGAATCGGAATATGCAGATACACATCCTGCAAATCTATTGTAGACATAAAATGCCCTTGCTAAACAAAAGGCAGAATAGTCCTACAGTAACCATCTTGAATGTTGGTATACATAACGATTCAATATTGATAGATCCGGAACTGGTCTGAAGGAATTGACCTTCTTTGGTACAATGAAGAGATAAAATAAAACCCTAGCCCCTGTTCCAGAACTGGAACTGGCATAATTACTCCAGCCAACTCTAGATCTGAAACACATTTCAGAAATGCTGAGCCTTGCTGTGTTAACTGGGACACGGGAAAGAAAAAAATCTCTTAGCAGGAGGCCTTAACTGAAGCCAATTCTGTACCTTTCTGAAACAATGTTCTGAAACCAGAGATTGAGAACGTAATTGATCCAAACTCCTTTGAAGAAAACGTAATCTGCCCCATACCAGCTGAACTGGAAAAAGGGCCGCACCTTCATGGGTACTTAGGAGCTGACTATAGGTTTCTATAAGGCTTGGATATATTCCAAACTGGAAATAGTTTCCAAACTGATACCGCTCCTGAGGATGAAGGATCAGGCTTTTGTTCCTTAATATGAGAAAAAGAACGAAAAAATGATTATTACCCTGGAAAGAAAGGGAAAAACAAAGTTAACTTAGAAGACATATCAGCATTCCAAGTTAAATCCATAAAGCTTTTCTAGCTAAAATAGCTAGAGACATATACCTGACATCAACTCACATGATATCAAAAGATGGTATCACCAATAAAATTATTAGCATGTTATAGAATAAAAATAATGCTATAAAATTATGATCTGTTACTTGTTGCGCTAAAACTTCTAACCAAAAAGATGAAGCTGCAGCAACATCCGGTAAAAATATAGCAGGTCTAAGAAGATTACCTAAACATAAGTAAACTTTTCTTAGAAAGGATTCAATTTTCTTATCTAAAGGATCCTTAAATTTAGTACTATCTGCCGTAAGAATAGTAGTACATTTTAACAGGAATAGAGACAGCCCCAAACCTTAGGGATTTTGTCCCAAAAAACTCTAATCTGTCAGATGGCACAGAATATAATTGCTTAAACGTTTAGAAGGAGTAAAAGAATTACCCAAATTATTCCATTCCCTGGAAATTACTTCAGAAAAAGCATCAGGGAGATTAAACACTTCTGGAATAAATACAGGAGATTAAAAAAACCCTATTTAAACGTTTAGATTTAGTATCAAGAGGACCAGAATCCTCTATATCTAAAGCAATTAATACTTCTTTAAATAAAGAACGAATAAATTCCATCTTGAACAAATACAAAGATTTAACAGCATCAACCTCTGAGACAGAAACTTCTGAACCAGAAGAACCATTATCAGTATCAGAACGATGATGTTCATTTAAAAATTCATCTGAAAAAAGAGAAGTTTTTAAAAGACTTTTATGTAAACTAGAAGGAGAAATAACAGACATAGCCTTCTAAATGGATTTAAAAAATAAAATCTCTTATGTTTATCAGGAACACTCTGAAAATTAAATGTTGACGGAACAGCAACAGGTAATATAACAGTACTAAAGGAAATGTTATCTGCATTAATAAGTTTGTCATGACATGCAATACAAACAACAGCTGGAGAAACAGATACCAAAAATTTATAGCAGATACACTTAGCTTGGTAGCTCCAGCCCCGGGCAGTGATTTTCCTGAAGTAACTTCTGACTCAGTTGCAACGTGGAACATCTTGCAATATGTAATAGAAAAAACAACATATAAAGCAAATTGATCAAAATCCTTAAATGACAGTTTCAGGAATGGGAAAAAAATGCCAGTGAACAAGCTTCTAGCAACCAGAAGCAATAAATAATGAGACTTAAATAATGTGGAGACAAAAAGCGACGCCCATATTTTTTTAGCGCCAAACAAGACTCCCACATTATTTGGCGCCGAAATGCTTTTGGCGCCAAAAATGACGCCACATCCGGAACGCCAAAAAAGTCAGCGCCAAGAATGACGCAATAAAATGAAGCATTTTCAGCCCCCGCGAGCCTAACAGCCCACAGGGAAAAAAGAGTCAAATTTTTGAAGGTAAGAAAAAATGATTAATTCAAATGCATTATCCCAAATATGAAACTGACTGTCTGAAAAATAAGGAAAGTTGAACATTCTGAGTCAAGGCAAATAAATGTTTGAATACATATATTTAGAACTTTATAAACAAAGTGCCCAACCATAGCTTAGAGTGTCACAGAAAATAAGATTTACTTACCCCAGGACACTCATCTACATGTTTGTAGAAAGCCAAACCAGTACTGAAACGAGAATCAGTAGAGGTAATGGTATATATAAGAGTATATCGTCGATCTGAAAAGGGAGGTAAGAGATGAATCTCTACGACCGATAACAGAGAACCTATGAAATAGACCCCGTAGAAGGAGATCACTGCATTCAAATAGGCAATACTCTCCTCACATCCCTCTGACATTCACTGCACGCTGAGAGGAAAACCGGGCTCCAACTTGCTGCGGAGCGCATATCAACGTAGAATCTAGCACAAACTTACTTCACCACCTCCATAGGAGGCAAAGTTTGTAAAACTGAATTGTGGGTGTGGTGAGGGGTGTATTTATAGGCATTTTAAGGTTTGGGAAACTTTGCCCCTCCTGGTAGGAATGTATATCCCATACGTCACTAGCTCATGGACTCTTGCTAATTACATGAAAGAAACATGGTGTCTCGCTAAGGGGCGTATACTGCATTTTCGTATTTGAAGGAAATGTATGCATTGTCATATTATAATAGTAAATAATATCCACTCCTTCGTCTAGGTTTGTCACTTAATCAGTGATCAGTAACAGATGCATGATTCAGTTTAAAGGAAAGAGAGAGGAAAATTCTTTCCTTAATTATAGGTATTTTATGCCCCAATTATCTTGTAACCACAGACGAAATGTAATCCAAGTTACCTAACTGATTAAACAATACCCATAACTATCAATTATTAGTTGGTACAAATGTATTTATTAATTATTACAGACAATTATAACAATTAATACAATACATCAAGATCCCGGAAGCATCTGGTAACAATTTCAGCTAAGATCTTTATACCCATCTCAGACCAAACAGTTTGTTCTATACCACAAATGCAAAAGGCTAAACCTATACATTAGTTTCCTCATAAGGCTTTTACCAATTTGCATGACATAGATAATTCTATTTTAGCTCTACTCATGCCTAGTTCAATGGCATGACAAAAAAATTACTGTTTTAATTGGCATGAGCAACTGTTCTATATGCCTATGCAAATATCCTTGAAATAGACTTAACTTATTATTAACTCATTACTACCTAAAACCTAACACTTTTTATACATATATATATATATATCCAGTTGGTGGTAAAGCACTCAGGGAAACTTGCTGAAGATCCAGCAATAGATTGCTGCCCAGGGTGCACTTCAATATGTAAATACAGTCATCCAAATAAGAAGGCACTCACCGGGTCTTGAAAACCTTATTTTTTTATTCTTAGGGGCCTATTTAACAAATGTCTGTCCGACATGATCCGATCAGCGGATCAGGTCTGACAGACATCGCTGAATGCAGAGAGCAATATGCTCTCCGCATTCAGCATTGCACCAGCAGCTCTTGTGAACTGCTGGTGCAACACCCCCCTGCTAGCATCTGCGAATCTGCAGGGGGGGGTGTCAATCAACCCAATCGTATTGGATTGGGTTGATTTCACGCAATCTCTGTCCGCGGCCTAAGAGCAGGCGGACAGGTTATGGAAAAGCAGTCTTTAGAGTCTGAAAGCTCGCCAGAAACACGGCCCTTCAAGCTCCATACGGAGCTTGATAAATGGGCCCCTTAGTGATGTTTCAGAGTTACCCCTGTCCTCAGACAAAATTTTTGTCTGAGGAGAGAGGTGACTCCGAAACGTCACTAAGAATAAAAGAATAAGGTTTTTGAGACCCGGAGAGCCTTCTTATTTGGATGAATATATATATATATATGATAAACCATTGGAGTCTAACAAAAAAGGAAACTATCAAACATTTACCAGAAATATTAGCAACAAGAGTCAGGGAATTTGACATATTACACAAAGATATAAAGTTTTCCAACAGATAAAGCATAAAATAATGTGATGAATAAACACAGTCCACAAGCAAAGTGTTTAAGTCTTGATTGAAGAAATCAGATCATCACCGATCACAGCAAGTTCTTTACATAGAAAGTTCAGTTCAAAACCATCTCTGTTTAAAGTGAGAACAAAGTTTGTGCAGAAAACCATCAAACTGATAAACACAAAAATGAAAGCTGTATGATCAGTCCCAACAAGAAATACAGCTTGTGTAATGTGGGCAACGTAGCTTGTGATAAAATGCAGATAATCAGGAACAAGAGTATATTTAACCACTGAGAAGGCCAAGGAAGTAGTTATAGGATGAAACAAATGTACAGCAGATGAAACAAGAAACAGCTGGTCGCAGGTAACAAGTGCAGCAACCATAGGTAAGCTTGTCATGAGGCCTTAGTATGTTCAGTAGTAATCAGATGTATTGATTTAGAAATGCCCAAGTGCAAATCAAAAGAATTCCATCCAGACACCAAGAAAAAAAAAGAGAAGAATGTCCTAGAAAACAAAAAAAAAGTTTAAGTATATTTATATCAAATTAATCTATACATCATTCATCCATGTTAAATTTAAAGTAATATTAAGAGTATGGGGCATTGTAAAATTCCAAGTAAAAGATGCATTATAATTGAGTGGAATCGTATTACATCATGTACCAGGTAATAAGTGAGAGCTAGAAAATAAATGATCTTGTGTTTGGAATATAATAGTATAAGAATCAATTAAATGAAAACAGAAAAACTCTTTCGAATCCGAAATAAAATATTTGTTTAGGAACATTAAAAAGACCTTATAAGGTACAAGATTTTTTATTTTCCCCACATCTTCCATTACTTGTATGGAATTGTGAAAGGGAAGAGATAGACATAATGATCCATCAACAATAATCCAAGAATGACATAATGATTCATCAACAATAATCCATTTTGACTGACACCCATTGATGTGACAATACTGGAAATAATAATGAGCCATCAGCAAGAAGACCAATTGTCGCTAAGCAATAAATAATAGTATATTTACCGTACCAAGGAATTAATGTGTGCATTGTACAAAATTCAGTGGTGCAGTCAGATAAAATTACTTCCCACCATAAAAGATGTGTCATGGCAAAATTAGTGACAGAAGAAATGAAAAAAGGCGCCAAATTTAATTTCTTCTAAGATTTTTTTGAAGTGGACGGCCATACACTTGAGAAGTGCTGCCTGTTATAACATCCAAAAGACTTTTTGGGTTTATTTTGGTGTATATTGGACTCCAGAAATTATATCTTTATTTATACTATTGCATTTTTTAACTTTTAATTTTTGGTAAATATTTATACATTGTGGTGAGCGCCCCTATTTATCATCTAAAATTATAGTAAAAATTTGTGACAGGGGGGATTGACTCGTGACGTCAACATGCAACGAGGCAATGCAAGCCAGCCAGGAGCAGCTCCAGCAGAGCGGCGAGACAGCCGCGGCTCTTACTCTCGCTGGCGGCAAGGCTCACGCCCAGTTGGAGACCCGCGCAAGGAATGGTCTTCGGTGAGAGTGGGCAGGTGTAGTCATTGCCCAGTGGTTTGCAAGTGATCCACTGAGGTTGCCACAGGTTGAGTCGCTTGGATAGTCTAGGGTCTTCAGCTGTGGAGGTGCCTGAGGGATTTTGGAGGGCAGGACATCGCCCCATACCCTGAGCAGGAGACCTCTTAAAGCCCCCAATAATTGAGGATTAGGGCCAGGTATTCTTCTATCAATAAGGTACTATCTAAACATGCATCTTTTTATGAGTGAACTCTAAGGTACTATCTAAACATGCATCTTTTTATGAGTGAACTCTCTTATGTTTAGAAGAGACTGCTATGCTGCTTCATTTGAGTGTGAAGAACTAAGGTTACTCATGGGAGTTTACTAAAGTTAATGCGTTACGGTGGGCTGGTATGAGCAATTCAGCTGAGGAACTTTAAATTGTTATAACTGAACTGGATATGAATTGACATTGCTTAACTCTAAGCAAACCGAAAAACAAATACCGGATAAGGTAAAAGATGATTCTTTATTCTCCATAACATTTTCAACATCAGGCTTTAAAAACAAGAAAGCACAGACAAGGGTAGACTCAGTCTGACATGTTTCGGCCTTGGCTGGCCTTAATCATAGAACTATTGGTCAAAGTAAAACCTGTGGCTTTGTACCACTCCCTTAACCTTGATTGGCTATCTGTGCTGCAGTAATTAATAGTTAATTGTTAAGCAACCCTTAGAACTTGACTAACGTAATCTAGTAGCAGACTGTTGGTAAACCAGAAGTACTTCTATTTTCTCATTGTTAGATTAAGCAAAGCTAGCCTATTTAAACATATCTACTTAGTTAATAGAATGTACTTTATTATTCCAATTTGTGTAAGGGCACTATTTGCCACTACAAGATATTTCAATGAAAACATAAAATTGTTGGCAAAGTGCTCATTATTCCATTGGTAAAGCGGTGACAAATGGTCAAGTGGTAATTGCTATATATAGCTACTGTCCATATAGCTACCTTGTCTACATATGTATATGCCACTGATACATATCTACTCCCTTATTGCAATATCTGATTTACTAGGGACTGGTCATATGTACATATAGACAAGTACCTATAAGCGATGGACATATTCAATTATGACTTCTTCCTAACCACCTTATGAACAGCTAAACTGTGGGTAAAGTAACCCCAATGGTAAGATTAAATAGTGATAATAATTTGATCAAGACTTAACAGAACATTTTACCTAATCGAGAAATGGCTTCAGAGATAATTTAATTGATATAGTTATAAGATAGAGGATGATTAGTCTAGTTTAGTGTTGCTACTAAAAATAGATTAACACCAAAAATTAATCAAATCACCTTCAATATTCATGCCATTTGGACTGCGTGTAAATAATTTAAAGATCCAAAAGGCCTCCTTTTTATATAGCTCCCTAATCCTGTTTCCTCCCCTAGGTTTGTTTTTAACCAAATCAATGATCATCCAAGTGAATGTATTAATGTTTTTGTCGTGTTCATATATAAAGTTCTTTGACGCACCTGTCGCTGTTCTCCCTCTTTCTATGTCATTAAGATGTTCTCGTATACGCTCTCGGGCCTCACGTGTTGTACACCCTACGTATTGCTTTTTACACAAAGTACACGTTATGACATAGATTGCAAAATCAGATAGACAATTAGTGCAATAATTGCAATCAAAGACCCGTTGTGTATAGTTAGATTGAAACACCTTACCAACTGTAGTATGGCTGCAAGCTGTACAGCTATATAAACCACACTTGTAATGACATTTACAGCTCAACCAACTACTCTTTTTAAGGGGTTTTCTTAGGGCACTGGGTGAGACGAGGTTACCAATAGTTACATTCCTCCTTGAAACAAAGTGGCAACCTTTGTCTATCACATTTTTGAGAGCATCATCAGCCTTTAAAATGGGCAAGTTCCTCCTGACAATCTCACAGACTTCTCTATATTGGTTGGAGTATGTAGTGATAAAAGCTATCTCACTATTCCCTCTTGCCTTGGTAGATTTTTTTGGCTTTAGCAATTCTGCTCTTGGAATACTCTGTACCTCAAAAAAAGCTTTTCGAATAGGCCCATCCGGATAGCCCCTTGCCTTAAGCCTTTTCCACAATGCCCTGCTCTCCGCCTGGAAGTCCTCTTCCCGAGAACAGTTTAGTTTTATCCGAATAAACTGTCCCTTAGCCACGCCATAATTTATGTGGCGTGGGTGGCAACTCCTGGCGTGGAGCAAGGCATTAGCAGAAATCGGTTTTACATACAGTGTAGAATTGACCAATTTGTCCTCCCTATCTCCTTCCAGTTCTACATCCAAATAGGACACCTTTTCCTTGTTAAAGACATATATAAACTGCAGACCTGCTTTGTTAATATTAAGATATTCAACAAATTGTTGACCCTTTTCTTCAGAGCCCGACCAAACAAGTAGCAGATCGTCAATGTAGTGCTTGTATGCTACAACCGAGTTCCTAAATGGGTTAGTATCTGCATAGACGTGGGACAGCTCCCACCAACCCATATAAAGGTTGGCAAATGCAGGGGCAAATTTTGCCCCCATGACTGTCCCACGTCTCTGCAGATAAAACACTCCATTGAACTCGAAATAGTTATGCGTTAGTAAGAATAGCAACACCTGCAAAACATAGTTCTTTAGGTAAGAATCATAGTCACTAAAGCCATCTAACATAAACTTAACAGCCTCCAGCCCTTCTCTATGCGGTATGGCTGAATAGAGGCCCACCACATCTATGGTAAGCCAACTATAGTTCTTTTCCCAATTTAAACCATCAATCAAATTAAGCAGGTGTTTAGTGTCTTAGATTAACTCTAATCTGGCTATATATTCTGGGACTCATACTCTATTGCTTTGTATGGGCCGGTTTAAGTAAGTCAGTTGGGGAGTTTTTAAGCAGTTATAATTCCAATGGACACAAATTGATACTGCTTAAAGTTAAAGCTTGTTATTTATGTTGGGGACCACATCCTATTTCTTTAGTAGGCTTAGTACCAGCTGGTGCTGAAAACAGTAATTAATTCAGGTTTTAAAAAGCCTACTGTGTGTTTATTAACGTTATTGTCACTAAAAGGAAAGCTAAAACCTAGAAGCTTATGGATAAATATCTCCGTCAAACAAAAATGTCTCCAAAACTAAAAAATATGGATAAAAAAGTTAATAAGGCCACAAATTCTCCTAATAAATCAACTATAGAAGAAAATATGCCTCTGATATAGCTACGCAGGTATCTGTCAGGGTACAGGTAAATACATGGAATGTGTTTATGTATGAAACCATATTTTTATCAGATATTACTGATATAGGATTGAAATTCTGATATCAGGATTTTATTCACAAAACCACCACAAGTTTGAATAAACATATCTCAAGACTAAAATTGCAGACAGGATGTCCCAAGAAACAAAAGGGAAGAATTTGCTCCCTAGATGAAGCTACAAACATCTTTCAAAGGAACTGAAAATTAACACAAATTTGTAAAATTATTCATGCTGTGGAGAGAGACACACTCTGGATCTATGAACTGGATAAACAGGTAAAATTCTGAATACACAGTGATTAGCATAGAGGTGTTTATTGCCCCTAAACATCAAATACATGTCTGTATTGCTAGCTAAACAAAAAATATGTTGTATTGGGACTTTTACAACTACTCGTAAAATGACCTATGCTGTTTATGAAGTCTCCATATACAAGAAACAGACAAATTGGCATTTGCAATTCCCTGTGAGGCATAGATAAAGATAAATACATTTTGAAAAAGAAATAATGCCAATAGTTTCATGTGTATGTTTGAAATAATTCAAATAACCCATATATGTATATATATTGAGCCTGGACATATTATATTAAAGGGGTAATTGCTGTATTGAATAATAACTACATTGATAATATTGCAGATAAACATATCAAATGTATGCCCCAGACTATATTGAATATATATCTGGGAGATAGATTTAAATCTGTATAGATTGAATAGCAATTGTGATAGTCCCATGTTTGGATGATATATAACATGTTGTTTTCTGTGTTCCAGATGGGGCTAAAAGATAGTAAATACAAGATCGTCTGTATGGAATAATAACCGCTGTGTCTCTATATTTCTCAGACATATAATAATTCATGCATGCAGAATTTGTTAGAAATGTAAAACATGCTGTAATTGTGTGAATACATATATAACAGATATATAAATGCCATTAATCTTGAATAGTTAGCAATATAAATTGTTTTAATATAATATATTGATGTTTCATATCAAAATGATCAGAAAATTCATAAGATACTACCCTATTTAAAACAAATATTGTGAATAATTGTTGTAGAAAGTTATAGTCTAATGAATAACCACTTCATAGAAATAATTAAGTTATTGCTGGTTAAAATGCTGGTTAAATGTATTGCTGTGTTGTATGTCTACTGCCCCCGAGTGGCCAAAATCCAGTAGGACAGTTAAGGGAATTAACTGTTCAAAAGATGCGTTTCCATGGTGAACATGTTCAGCTTCGTAAGGGCCAATAACAAAGCAGGTTCCGAAGGGCCACCCATATTCCACACCAATGATTAAAAGAATATAAGTTGTATGCAGGATAGGGGAAAGGACACTTGCTGGTGATTTTGTAACTGACTGAACTGTTGCGTGGGAGAAAGTCAAACTATAAAACAAAGTGGGCCATACTTCTCCTTATCCATTGCAATTACACTTATTTTATATGAGGTGGGACAAGTCTTGAAGCTGAATATCATCTGGTAAAGTATATATATATATATATATATATAAAAGATTATTGGTAAGAACATAGTCCAGTTATAATAAATAGATTTAAAGAGAACAGTCTATGTTTTGCTTATATTCATAGCCATGTGTAGGATCAAGTTTATCCTTTGTATGCTAAGAAATTCATTTAAAGCAATTGTTCACAGTAAGAATATATGTATTTTTAGTATCCTAATTAGAATTGTGTTAGAATAAATTGTGGTTAAATAACTGAGTGTATTGCCTGAATGTTAGCAGCTAAATATCTTAGAATCTCATTGTGTTAACTGAATGAAAGGCTATTTGTAAATAAGGCTGGTTTTTAAAGGTAAACTTTTCTGGGCTTTGTGAGAAGTATAGCATATCTTAATAGTTTTAAGCACATATAATATTGTTTCATGTTCTGGTATTACAAATATATTCCAATATGCTCATAGATATTAACTAAAAAAAAGAATTCAGATATTTTTATTAATTTTATGGTTTCTAGTAGTTGATTGAGGGTTTATTTTAAAGGATAATTATTTAAATATATTGTGTTATAACCCTGCCATAGACTAATACATTATTTGGAGAGCACTACTGAAGATTTTTAATAAATATACTGACATATTGTATGGAGGCACTTGCTGAGATTTATTAATATTTATCATATTTATATCATATATTTGTAGTAAATAGAAATTATTATAAAAGAGAGAAAAAAAATCATATTTCGAAATTAATATTTTGAAAATATTTTTTTTTTTGAAGATTGAAATATTGATGCCCATATTTTGAGACTGATATTGATATTTTGAAATATTGTTAAAGATTAATTTTTGAAAAATTGATAAAAAATATTGATTTTTCATATTTCAAAATTAATCAAAAATATTAATTTTTCATATTTCAAGATTCATAAAAAATTATTATTTTTTCATATTTCAAAATTCATAAAAATATATATTTTTTTTAATATTCTAAAATTAATATTAATTTTTTTGCTTTTTGAAAATATAAAGTTTTTTTCTTTTCTCTTTTTATTGGTAAAAATTGTATTAGCGTTTTAATTTAACTAAATACTAAGCCAATATAATAATGTCTGTAGCCAGAAGTGACTCATTTAATTCTATAAATAGCATTGAAAATGGTCCCATCACAATACCCCTTACAAAAGGTCAGATCCTTAAGAAAGATGTCATAAGTCACATTAAAGAGAAGTTTAATATTGCAGGGGAATTAAATGATTTTATGGATATGCTTGAAATTAGGGCTAAAAATATTACCGTTAATAATAATATGTGGAATGAAAAAAATTAATTTTTCCAAGAATTATTAATGATTAATCAATGTAAGACTCTCAAAAAACGAGACAAACTAATACTAAAATCTTGCCCTCTTTTAATATGCATTATTGACGAAATGTCGCTTTGTGTCATAGACAAACGATTGCAGATACAGGAGCTAGAAAGTAGTATTCGTTCCTCACGCAGATGCGAAGAGGCTTTAAAAATAGCCAAAAATAAAATGGATGAATTTGCCCAAAACCTAACCGCCTTAGATAAGCATAATATAGACTTACTCGCACAGATACAAGAATTAAATAAACAGCTTGCGCAAAGCCAGAGAGAATTAAGTGATTTAAAAAGGTCATATTGCCATAATGAAAACCACTATATTAACAGTGAGAATAATGCAGATAATGCTAACTCCCTTAGAGACCGCATCAGGGACGAGGTACAAAAATATATGGAAGAGTATAGACAAATGACCCCTAAAGGGTCAGAAATAGATTTCCCAAATAGTCACCTCATGATGTAAATCCAGGAAACTGCTGTAACTCAGCTGGTGCGGATGAGGGAAATTCTAATAGAGAATCTCAAAGTAAGTCTAATAAGGTCTATGATTCCCATAAAATAGTTACTTTCATACAGGGTCCAGTACCTATATTCTCCAATAAGGGAACAAAATCTGTAATTGATCATTTAGAGGCTTTTGAAAATGCATTAGCTATAATGAATGTTACAAGTGAGAAACTAAAAATTGAATTTCTGCCCTGGGTATTTGACAGTAAGCATCACAAATTCTTTACTTCACTAAAGGATATGAATATTCATTCCTGGTGTGAAGTGAATCGACAATGCAGAAAGGAATTCGGGCCACATCGCACTAAAACTGCAGCGAAAATAGCGGTATATGGTTTAAAATGTAGTGCGAATCAAAGTCCCATTGAGTTCCTTTCTGAATTGAAAAATGCGTACAGTATGGCTGAAGATAATCCCAGATTTGATTGCTCAGAATTTGTAAATTTATTTTTTGAAGCACTGCCTACACCCATCAAAATTAACTTAGCTAAAGATTTTGATGAGGACTGTTCATTGGAATGGCTGATCAAAGAGAGTACAAAATTATACTCTATTCAGCAGTCCAGTGAGCAGGGGGTTAAAAAGGAATCAAAATCCAAAATTGTAGCAGAAACTAGGATGTCACCTAGCCCCCTCAATTTGGAGTCTAAAAAGAAAACCTACGCGGAGGTGGCCAGTCAAAACAGGCCATCTCAACAGAGGTTTAACTCTGCCCCTTCCCCTACTTGGGCTGAGGCACAGAGAGACTATAACCAAAGTGGGGGACATAATCAGGTGAATAATTACTCACAAAGAGAATACTCACCAAATAATTGGTACCCACGCAAAGGTAGATACAATAGATGGCGAAGGTATTCTCAGGGTAACCAGACACCCCAAATATATACTGCTCCCCAAAATCATATCGCTGAACAAGCTGAACCCCAGGGGCAACCACGCCAGAATAGAAATAGCGGCCCTGATCCTGAGGGAACCCAATGGACCAGGAATCACTATTATGGGGCATCAAGGGATAGACCCAGGGGTAGGGGTAACTTGTACAATCAGGTAGATATGCTTTTTACCCAGTTAAATCGGTTGAGTGAACAATTCACTAATATGAGTCAACCTTCTACGGCTCAGCAACCGAACAATACTTTTTTAGGGGTGCAACCGAACAATACATTTTTAGGGGTACAGCCAGTGGTCAGCAGTGGACCACAGGCACAGTCATAAATACTGCAGTATCACCTGAGAGGGAGGGAAGAGATATACAAAATGTAATGATAAATGTCAATGGTACTAATCATGTTATCTCCCCACAGACCGGAAACGGACAATTTATCTGTGATGACGAGCAACCTCGGCCTGAAAGCATTAACTATTTTTTCCCTTTGCACTGTTCTCTTAACCTTATTTCCACAGATGCAGTACACAATAATCCAGCTGACCCTGTCATAGAGGAGACCGGTAGGTATGAAGCTTCCTCTGCACGGGAAAACATGGCGAATTCAGGTAACACGTGGCGAAGTCCACAGATGTATGATAATGCCAACTTCATGTGTGAAATGGTAGAAAATGCAGGGAGATATTATGTATTAACTGAGCTGCAAGATTCAGTCTCCAACCCTATCATGGGATTAATTGATACTGGGTCTCAGGCAACTATTTTATCCCACAGGTACTACACACAGCTAAATGAGCTAACACCCCACAAACCTAAAAAAAAGAATTTGATGGTTCTCTAATAGGAGTTGGGGGTGACTCTCTAAAAGTCTATGGTACGGCGTGGTTAAAATTTAAACTGGGGGACAGGGTCATAAGACACCCTGTCATTATAGTGGATCTGCCTACTGATCGTTTAATTATTGGTAGTGATCTCCTGAAGCGACTAAGCACCATAATTGATTGCATAAATAATGTAATTTGGTCACAAGTTAAAAGACCTATCAATTATAAAAAATCTGGTATTTCTCGCCCCCGACATAACTGTCACGTAGTGGAAGAGAAACCAGATGCTGTGGAGATTTATTTCAGGAATAACTCTGTACCTGAAATCACTATTTTACAGATAGATGATCAGACTCCTTTAAGTGGCTCTGATGGTAATACTTTTAAAATTTCGCCTGGAAAGATAGCGAATATTTCCCTAGATGGCGATGTATTGACCATATCTCTCCACAAGGGGGATCATAGAATCCCTAAGGGGGGAGGCCACGCTCAATACCTCACAGTGATTGAGAGAGTTAAAGAGGATCTATGTATCCCTATACAAATGCATGACCTTGGTACAACAAAATATGCCAAGTTGAGTTTAAAACAGGAAGCTAGCTATATAAGCGAAGGCTTATTAGCGCAGATAGCTGAACCTAAAGTGATTAAATATCTTTCTCTTCAAGACCACTGTGTCCACAACCTGGATAACAGGTTTGAAAGCTATAACATCACAGCTAAGTGCTTATTATCTCTCTCTATAGGTAATAAGTAGTGATGTCGCGAACCTAAAATTTTCGGTTCGCGAACGGCAGACTCAAACTTCCGGTATTGTTCACGAACGCGCGAACCGCCATTGAATTCAATAGGCAGACGAACTTTAAAACCTACAAGGACTCTTTCTGGCCACAATAGTGATGGAAAAGTTGTTTCAAGGGTACTAACACCTGGACTGTCGCATGCTGGAGGGGGATCCCTGGCAAAACTCCCATGGAAAATTACATAGTTTATGCAGAGTCTGCTTTTAAGCCATAATGGGCCTAAATCAACTAACATTCCCAAAGTGGCTGTCTCAAAACATCCCGGACAGAAGATAGATTGATAGTTGATAGATAGGATAGATAGATATACATAGATTGATAGATAGAATCGATAGAAGAGAAATAGATAGATTTGTTAGATATATAATTACCCTAATAAAGTCTAATAATTAAACATGCGTTCTTGGACCCAACTAGCTTGTGTTAATTAGTACTTTTCTTAGAACTTTAATCCCTGTTCCCCCCCCGTGTCCCGGAGCCTCAACCGAAACAACAGCATGAAAGAGGAGATATGTCATCCTTTTGAATAATAGATTACAGGAAAGGCATTGATTTTAGAATCCCAGAGATCATTTATATGACCTGGGAAATAGAAAAAAACATTGATTAGACACCCAGTACACTTATTTATCCATAGGCCTTTTTAGCAGAGGCTCCAGGACCCTCAACAAAAACAAGAGCAGGGAGGTGGGCATAGGAGTACAATGTAGTGTGACAATAATAATGTGAAGGGGAAGATTGCGGAGTTGTGGCATTTAAATTTTGTTATCGTGGGAAGTACTTGCAATGACCTTGCTCTGGTGAATCCATATTGCAAATGTGTTTTTTAAGGCACTGTTTGTCTATTTTTTGAATATCAGCATTTGGTAATTGAAGCTCAACTTAAGGCTGGTGAGAACCGACCTTTCTTCTGGCTGTTTGCAAATGTTGTGTCTCTGGACAAACATGTGAATAAGGGGCCATCAGCCATATTCTGCACGCAACCCCTTTGATGATTGACGATAAACATGTGTCACCTGCAATCAGAGCCCGTTACTTCTGTCTAAATCATCTTCCTGGTATGGACAGGCCACTGTTTCCCACAGCAAGTCCGAAGCTTGAACTACAAGATTGTCTTGAGTATGGTAGGAAACCAAAGTTTATTTAATTCTGTACTATCACCACAAAAGCTGAACTTCTTGAACCAAGGAAAATGCAAGCAATTTCATGTGCTTATGGATGACAAGGACGTCCTGTCCTGTGGTGCACAGAGATGAAGAGGATTTTGGGCCTCCCTGTACACTACCCAGATGTCTCCAACATCACCAGAAACACAAGACAGCGACTCTTGGGAAGTTCCTGGAGTGTTCCGGTAGCCATCTCTTTGCGCCCCGAAAGGAATACTTTATCAGTGTTTTTGTATACATCCGACAACAGCTTCGGAGACTGTGGTGACACACATGTTATTTACTGTTGTTCCAGCTGTGGCAATATCAATTGGGATTAAAAAGGTAAGATTTGGGGGGGCAGAGCCTATAGCTGTTGCGGTAGGACGTGTGTTTGAGGAGCTCCAGGTCTTACAAGTTACTTTGGAGTTAGTTTTCAACCTTAATTTAATTTTCTTTTTGGGATTCATAGTCACACTTTCTGTGGCTATCCAAGAGGAGCCTGGTAAAAGCACTAGTCACCCCTTATATCAACGGGTACGGAGACCTGTTTTTTGCCTTTCCAATATGGCGCCTGACACCCCTGAATGAAAAAAAAAGGTAAGATTTGGACTAGTGACACACATTTTATGCACGCTGTGGCAATTGCAATTTGCATTAAAAAGAATCTGCTAACAACCACTACCTACGACCACAACTGACTCCTGAAGTCATGCTTCAGTTATTAACTCAAGTTAAATTAATTTTTTTTTTTTTTTATTATGCTCAGCAGATTCAAAACATACCATTCTTCTAGTCATATCACACGACATTTCAAAATGCTGCATGGAAAATGGCAGTGTGCAAAGTCATAATCTTAGTGAACCTATAAGTGCATTACATTTTCTAAAATAAACAAAAATACCGAGAAAAAAAAAAAAAAAAAAAGGAAAGAGGACATATGGCATCCTTTTGAACAATAGATTACATTTAAGGCATTGATTTGAGAAAGCCAGAGATAATTTGTTGCAACCGGGAAATCTAAAAAAAACTGGATTAGACACCCAGTACACTTATTTATCCTTAGGCCTTATTAGCAGAGGCTCCAGGACCCTCAACAAAACCAGCAGCAGGAAAGAGGACATATGGCATCCTTTAGAAAAATAGATTTCTGGAAAGGCATTGATTTTAGAAACACAGAGATCATTAGTTGCAACCGTGAAATCTAAAAAAACTTAGATTATATACCCAGTACACTTCTTTATCCTTAGGCCTTTTTAGCAGAGGCTCCAGGACCCTCCACAAAACCAGGAGCATGAAAGAGGACATATGGCATCCTTTTGAAAATTAGATTACATGAAAGGCATTGATTTTAGAAACACAGAGATCATTAGTTGCAACCGTGAAATCTAAAAAAACATAGATTATACACCCAGTACACTTCTTTATCCTTAGGCCTTTTTAGCAGAGGCTCCCGGAGCCTCAACAGAAACAACAGCATGAAAGAGGACATATGGCATCCTTGTGACTAATAGATTACAGGAAAGGCATTGATTTTAGAAACCCTGGGATAATTTGTTGCAACCGTGAAATCTAAAAAAAGATTGATTAGACACACAGTACACTTATTTATCCTTAGGTCTTTTTTTAGCAGAGGCTCCAGGACCCTCCACAAAACCAGCAGCAGGAAAGAGGACATATGTCATCCTTTTGAAAATTAGATTACAGGAAAGGCATTGATTTTAGAAACACAGAGATCATTAGTTGCAACCGTGAAATCTAAAAAAAACATAGATTATACTTCCAGTACACTTCTTTATCCTTAGGCCTTTTTATCAGAGGCTCCCGGAGCCTCAACAGAAACAACAGCATGAAAGAGGACATATGGCATCCTTGTGACTAATAGATTACAGGAAAGGCATTGATTTTAGAAACCCTGGGATAATTTGTTGCAACCGTGAAATCTAAAAAAAGATTGATTAGACACCCAGTACACTTATTTATCCTTAGGCCTTTTTTTAGCAGAGGCTACAGGACCCTCCACAAAACCATCAGCAGGAAAGAGGACATATGGCATCCTTTTGAAAATTAGATTACAGGAAAGGCATTGATTTTAGAAACCCGGAGATAATTTGTTGCAACCGGGAATTTGAATCAAACAAATGATTCGATGGACACCCAGTACACTTCTTTCTCCTTCTGCCTTTTTATAAGAGGGTCCAGGACCCTCAAAAAAAAGACCAGCAGGAAAGAGGACATATGGCATCCTTTTGAACAATAGAGTACAGGTACAGCATTGATTTTACAAACCCAGAGATAATTTTGGTCAAATGTGAAATAGAAAAAAAAATTGAGTGGACACCCAGTACACCTCTTTCTCCTTAGGCCTTTTTATAAGAGGGTCCAGGACCCTCAAACAAAATACCAGCAGGAAAGAGAACATATGGCATCCTTTTGAACAATAGAGTACTGGTACGGCATTGATTTTATAAACCCACAGATAATTTTTTTGAAAAGTGAAATAGCCCCAAAAACCATGCTTGGACTCCCACTCCAGGTTGTTCTCCTTCAGCTTTTTTTATAAGAGGGTTCAGCACCCTCAACAGAAACTACTGCAGGAAACACCACCACATATGCCATCCTTTTGCACAAGCGAGTACAGGTATGGCATCCATTTTAGAAACCCAGAGATAATTTAGAGGAACCAGGAACATTTTTCTAAAAATTTGATGGGCCACCCATTACAGGTCGTTCTCCTTCAGCCTTTTTATACCATGGGCCACGACCCGCAACAGGCACAACAGCATGAAACACCACATATGCCACCCTTTTGCACAATAGAGTACAGGTATGGCATAGATGGAACACAGAGATAATTTAGAGCAACCAAGAGACGGATAAAGATGCTTGGTCGGTCCTCCTCCTTCAAATTTGTGGCATTTTGCGATCAATTTAATGGTCCACCAGATATGAGTGGTTTGCTAATGCTAAGTTGTACAATTCGTAACAGTTTAATCACTAGTGTTATGTGCCTTATTTTTTTTATTTGAGTTTTGTACCCACAGAGCTGCAGCAGAGGCCAGAAAAATTAGGAATGTACAAATGACTGAAAAAATTGGGTATTGTTGTAGCAACTGCTGTAGCAGCGGCCAGAAAAATTGATGTTTGTAAAAAATTTAAAAAGTGCCCTAAAAGCTTGTGGCTTGAACACTAGCTGTTGGCGGATAAGTCAAGCAAGTCCTCCGGCTTTATAACAAAAAAAAAAGGCCAGCCTGTGTACCAGTTGTAGCCCAAGCCAGCTCATCTCATCATCAGGCCTTTTTTATTCAAATGTATCGCCCAATGTCAGTCCCTTCGGGATCCAGCCCTCATTCATTTTTATAAAAGTGAGATAGTCAAGGCTTTTTTGACCTAGGCGACTTCTCTTCTCAGTGACAAAACCTCCTGCTGCACTGAAAGTCCTTTCGGACAGGACACTTGAAGCAGGGCAGGCCAGATGTTCCATTGCAAATTGGGATAGCTCAGGCCACAAGTCCAGCCTGCACACCCAGTAGTCAAGGGGTCCATCGCTCCTGAGAGTGTCGAGATCCGCAGTTAAAGCTAGGTAGTCTGCTACCTGTCGGTTGAGTCTTTCTCTAAGGCTGGATCCCGAAAGGCTCTGATGGTGCATGGGAGTTAAAAAGGTATGCATGTCCTCCATCAACAAGACGTCAGGAAAGCGTCCGGTCCTTGCCGCCGTGGTCGTGGGAGGAGGAGGATTAATTTCATCTCTTCCCCTGTTACATTCCCGTGGTGCTGTGACATCACCCTTATACGCTGTGTAAAGCATAGTTTTTAATTTATTATGAAAATGCTCCATCCTTTCCGACTTGCGGGAATTTAGTAACATTTCAGGCACTTTATGCATATACCGGGGGTCAAGGAGCGTGGACACCCAGTACAGGTCGTTCTCCTTCAGCTTTTTTATACGAGGGTCCCTCAACAGGCACGACAGCATGAAAGAACCCATTTGAACAAGGTTGGATGCTGAGCTAATCATGTCCCGTTCCTCCTCCTCACTGATCTCACTGATGGTATCTTCTTCCCCCCAGTCACGTACAACACCACGGGTACCAGAGAGGTGACAACAACGAGCACCCTGGGATGCCTGTTGTGCTCGGAATTCCTCCTCCTCCTCAAAGCCACATTCCTCCTCTGACTCCTCTTCCTCACAATCCTCTTCCTGCGTTGCCGCAGGTCCAGCAAGCGATGCTGATTCGGCTGTTTGTGGGGGTGATGGACACCACAACTCTCCCGCTTCCTCTTCACGCTCATCTACTGCCTGATCCAGCACTCTTCGCAGGGCACGCTCCATTAAGAAAATAAATGGTATTATGTCGCTGATGGTGCCTTCGGTGCGACTGACAAGGTTTGTCACCTCCTCAAAAGGACGTATGAGCCTACAGGCATTGCGCATGAGCGTCCAGTAATTTGGAAAAAATATCCCCAGCTCCCCAGAGGCTGGCCTAGCACCCCGGTCATACAAATACTCATTAACAGCTTTTTCTTGTTGGAGCAGGCGGTCAAACATTAGGAGTGTTGAATTCCACCTTGTCGGGCTGTCGCAAATCAAGGGCCTCACTGGCAGGTTGTTTCGACGCTGGATATCGGACAAGTGCGCCATGGCCGTGTAGGAATGCCTGAAATGGCCACACACCTTCCTGGCCTGCTTCAGGACGTCCTGTAAGCCTGGGTACTTATGGACAAATCATTGTACAATTAGATTACACACATGTGCCATGCACGGCACATGTGTCAACTTGCCCAATTTCAATGCCGCCACCAAATTACTTCCATTGTCAGAAACAACCTTGCCAATCTCCAGTTGGTGCGGAGTCAGCCACTGATCCACCTGTGCGTTCAGGGCGGTCAGGAGTGCTGGTGCGGTGTGACTCTCCGCTTTCAGGCAAGTCAACCCCAAGATGGCGTGACACTGCCGTACCTGGGATGTAGCATAGTACCTGGGGAGCTGGAGGGGTGCCATAGATGTGGAGCAAGATGCAGAAGTTGAAGAGGACTCAGCCGAGGAAGAGGTTATGGAAGAGGATGGAGTAGGAGGAGTAGAGGAGGTAGCAGCAGGCCTGCCTGCAAGTCGTGGCGGTGTCACCAACTCTTCTGCAGAGCCACGCATTCCATGCTTGTCAGAAGTCAGCAGGTTTACCCAATGCGCAGTGTAGGTGATATACCTGCCCTGACCATGCTTTGCAGACCAGCTATCCATGGTCATATGGACCCTTGCCCCAACGCTGTGTGCCAGACATGCCATAACTTCCTTTCTCACAACAGAGTACAGGTTTGGGATTGCCTTTTGTGAAAAGAAATTTCTGCCAGGTACCTTCCACTGCGGTGTCCCAATAGATACAAATTTTTTGAAAGCCGGGCAAGGGGGTGACTTTGAGAAATTGGCTTCTTGCGCTCAAACATGTCCTTGACAGACACATGACTGTGGGCAGATGACCAGGAACTGCTACGTAAGAGAGACTGAGTGGAGGATGGTTGAGAGGGGGCAAGGAGGACAGCACTGGTTGACGTGGCTGAAGATGCTGGAGCAGGAGGAGGAGGGCGGCTTTCACTTTGTGTGCTGCTTCTACTCATGTGTTCTTCCCATCGGCCTTTGTGATGGGAGACCATGTGCCTTCACAAAGCAGTTGTACCTAGGTGGCTGTTGGACTTCCCACGACTCGGTTTCTTTTGGCACAGGTTGCAAATGGCATCGCTGTTGTCAGAGGCAGACACACAAAAAAAATGCCACACTGCTGAGCTCTGCAATGACGGCATTCTGGTGCTGGCAACAGCATGCGTTGATGGGCGTCGGCGTGCTGTCTGGCTGACCCCTGGTGATGATGCATGCTGTCTGACTGTGCCACTAGCTCCTTGAGACGACCTCCCCGTGCTTCCAAATCGTCTCCTCCTCCTCCTCTCTGTCTCCCCATCTGAACTTTCCCCCTCTTCTTCTTCTCTTCTAGCAGGCACCCACGTGACATCCACCGACACATCATCATCAACCGCTTCACTTGTATCTGAAACATCAAGAAAGGAAGCAGCAGCGGGTACAACATCATCATCATCATCACACCGTACCTCCATGTCGGTAATGCTGCCTGACTGAGACTGATCACTATTATCTACATCCTCTGTCAATGATGGTTGCGCATCACTCATTTCTTCAAAATGATGTGTCAATAACTCCTGTGACAGATCAAGTGAAGCGGCTGTGGTGCTAGTGTTGGTGGTGGCGACAGGCGGGGGAGTGGCACTGGTCACTTGAGACCTGCCCAAAGCACAGCTGGACGTAGATGGTACGTCAAGGTTAGGAGGACTAGCAGCGGAAGCTGAAGAAGATTGGGTGTCCTGTGTTAGCCATTCAACTAGGTCCTCCTCAGAAGTTTTAGTGTCCCCCCTGGCACCCGGCGTCTGAACAATGTGCATATTTGTAGGGTCTAAAGGAATCACAGCACCACGACCACGGATCCTGCGGGGAGGCCTGCCTCTGCCTGTCATTTTTTTTTAAATGGACACTAACAATACTATTACACCAATTGAGTGGTGGCACTGTGAAAGTGGGCACAGTATACGCTGTGAGACTGACAACAACAAAAAAGACAGATGTTTTAAAAATCACAAATTGTTAGTTTTTTAAAATATTACAAGTACTGTGACAACAAGTATGATTGTTTGGCACTAGTTGGCAAATGGGCCTGTCTGGCGCACACGCTGGGAGAAAGGAAACTGCAATTCAATGGCACTAGGAGACTGAAGAATCACAGTCAAAACAGTTAGGATTAACAGAAATTCCAATCCTGTTACAATAAATATGATTGGTGGCACTAATTGGCTAGTTGGGACTGGCACACAGGCAGGCAGGCAGGAGGAAAATGCAATTCAAGGAGGGCACTAGTAGACTGCAGATTGACAGTCAAAACAGTGATGATTGACAAATTTTGCAATACTGTTAAAATAAATATGATTGCTGGCACTAATTGGATAGTTGGGCCTGGCACACAGGCTGGCAGGCAGTAGAAAAGTGCAATTCAATGGCACGAGCAAACTGAAGATTAAGATCAACAATCAAATTTTTTTTAATTTTAATTAGTAACTATACTGTGACAACAATTATGATTGGTGTAAATAGTTGGCAAGACGGCCTGGCACAAAAGGCTGGCAGGCAGGAGGTAGATGCAATTCAAGGACACTAGGAGACTGATTACTGACAGTCAAAACAGTGATGATTGACAATTTTTGCAATACTGTTAAAAGAAATATGATTGCTGGCAATAATTGGCTAGGTGGGCCTAGCCCACAGCAGGCTGCAAGGCAGGAGGAAAGTGCTATTCAATGGCACCAGCAAACTGAGGATTCTCAACAACTATTACCAAAAATTTTAATTTTTAATTATTAAGAATACTGTCACAACAAATATGATTGGTGTAAATATTTTTCAAGTAGTCCTGGCACACAGGCTTGGAAGGCAGTAGAAAAGTATAATTCTAGGGCACAAGCAAACTGAGGATTAAGATCAACAATCAAGAATTTTTTAATTTTAATTAGTAACTGTACTGTGACAACAATTATGATTGGTGTAAATAGTTGGCAAGATGGCCTGGCACAAAAGACTGGCAGGCAGGAGGTAAATGCAATTCAAGGACACTAGGAGACTGATTACTGACAGTCAAAACAGTGATGATTGACAATTTTTGCAATAGTTAAAAGAAATATGATTGCTGGAAATAATTGGCTAGGTGGGCCGGGCACACAGCAGGCTGCAAGGCAGGAGGAAAGTGCAATTCACTGGCACCAGCAAACTGAGGATTCACAACAACTATTAACAAAAATTTTAATTTTTAATTACTAAGAATACTGTGACAACAAATATGATTGGTGTAAATATTTTTCAAGTAGGCCTGGCACACAGGCTTGGAAGGCAGTAGAAAAGTGCAATTCTAGGGCACGAGCAAACTGAGGATTAAGATCATCAACAATCAAGAATTTTTTTAATTATAATTAGTAACTATACTGTGACCAAAAATTATGATTGGTGTAAATAGTTGGCAAGACGGCCTGGCACAAAAGGCTGGCAGGCAGGAGGTAGATGCAATTCAAGGACACTAGGAGACTGATTACTGACAGTCAAAACAGTGATGATTGACAATTTTTGCAATACTGTTAAAAGAAATATGATTGCTGGCAACAATTGGCTAGGTGGGCCTGGCTCACAGCAGGCTGCAAGGCAGGAGGAAAGTGCTATTCAATGGCACCAGCAAACTGAGGATTCACAACAACTATTAACAAAAATTTTAATTTTTAATTATTAAGAATACTTTCACAACAAATATGATTGGTGTAAATTTTTTTCAAGTAGGCCTGACACACAGTCTTGCAAGGAAGTAAAAAAGTGCAATTCTAGGGCACGAGCAAACTGAGGATTAAGATCATCAACAATCAAGAATTTTTAAATTTTAATTAGTAACTATATTGTGACAACAATTATGATTGGTGTAAATAGTTGGCAAGACGGCCTGGCACAAAAGGCTGGCAGGCAGGAGGTAAATGCAATTCAAGGACACTAGGAGACTGATTACTGACAGTCAAAACAGTGATGATTGACAATTTTTGCAATACTGTTAAAAGAAATATGATTGCTGGCAATAATTGGCTAGGTGGGCCGGGCACACAGCAGGCTGCAAGGCAGGAGGAAAGTGCAATTCACTGGCACCAGCAAACTGAGGATTCACAACAACTAGTAACAAAAATTTTAATTTTTAATTACTAAGAATACTGTGACAACAAATATTATTGGTGTAAATATTTTTCAAGTAGGCCTGGCACACAGGCTTGGAAGGCAGTAGAAAAGTGCAATTCTAGGGCACGAGCAAACTGAGGATTAAGATCATCAACAATCAAGAATTTTTTAATTTTAATTAGTAACTATACTGTGACAAAAAATTATGATTGGTGTAAATAGTTGGCAAGACGGCCTGGCACAAAAGGCTGGCAGGCAGGAGGTAGATGCAATTCAAGGACACTAGGAGACTGATTACTGACAGTCAAAACAGTGATGATTGACAATTTTTGCAATACTGTTAAAAGAAATATGATTGCTGGCAACAATTGGCTAGGTGGGCCTGGCTCACAGCAGGCTGCAAGGCAGGAGGAAAGTGCTATTCAATGGCACCAGCAAAATGAGGATTCACAACAACTATTACCAAAAATTTAAATTTTTAATTATTAAGAATACTGTTACAACAAATATGATTGGTGTAAATATTTTTCAAGTAGGCCTGGCACACAGGCTTGGAAGGCAGTAGAAAAGTGCAATTCTAGGGCACGAGCAAACTGAGGATTAAGATCATCAACAATCAAGATTTTTTTCATTTTAATTAGTAACTATACTGTCTGTGACAACAATTATGATTGGTGTAAATAGTTGGCTAGACGGCCTGGCAGAAAAGGCTGGCAGTGGCAGGCAGGAGGTAAATGCAATTCAGTGGCACTAGGAGACTGAATATTTGCAGTCCAAAAAATTATGATTTTTAATTTTTTATATACTGTTACAAGAATTGTGAATGGTGCCACTAATTGGCTAGTTGGGCCTGGCACACAGGCTGGCAGATATGAGTCGTGGATGGTAGGTAGGGCAGCAATTTAACACAGTATGCTGTGTAAGTGACAAAAACACAGGCCTGATAGAAAATTAAGTTAGATTACACTAGCAAAATATTTTAAAATTTTAGATTTTAATATTAAAATGATGTTAAGAAGTGCAATGCACATATGACTCTATGAGTGGTCGCACTGGCTGGCTGCTACGTAGGGCAGCAATTAACAACAGTATGCTGTGTAAGTCAGATAGACAGTTAGACACAGGCCTGATAGAAAATAAAATTAGATTACACTAGCATAATGATTTAAAGACTTTTTTTTGGCAATTTAAAGAAAAAGGTTAAGCACATACATATGAGTCGTGGCTGATAGCCTTGTTAAACATGACTTCCGGTGGGCGGGCTGACGTAGAGAGCGCGAAGTGTACCCGCTCCAGCCTCTGCATCGTGAACGCCGCATAGCAGACCCTAGGCCGTAGCAAGCCGGGACAAACCACGCTTAGATTCACTAGCCCAGGAAAGAACAGGACCGGGCTGCAAGGCCAGCCTGCTGGCGAAAAATCTTTTTTTGGCAAGCGCTTAGTGAACAAGCAGGAAGATGGTGACATCAGTGCGAGAGTGAGTCTCTCCCCGGGAAGCAATATATCCGCAACAAGCAGGTATCGTAGCGGATACCCCGTTTTCTGTTTGATGACCAGTCACTAGCAGAATCCCTCTGCGCTGTGGACATAACCATAAAAGCTGGTGAAAAGAGAGCCTGGAAAGCAACAAAAGATAAGTGCCGCTGAACTTTATTTATTTTTTGCTGGATGTTTGACAGGGGCACCTTTGTAGAAAGCAGGTTATTTGGCTTGGAAGTCTGGGGTAAGTGTGAATGAGGATTTATAGCTGTGACCTCTTTTCTATTGGCTGTTAATACACTATCCCAGTGAAGAAGCCTGTCTCTATACCTAAGTTAAAAGCTTTTCTGACAAGTAAAAATTTTGTCGTGGTTATGTTCTGAAAAATTTGAAGTGAGAATTGAATGTGAGTCTCCGGCTGGAGAGAGATGCATAAGGATATTGGTGGATTTATTATATGATCTGTAAGTCTGGGGAAATTTAGCAATTAAACTGTCAGCAATTGTTATACCCTAGTGAAGAAAGTTGTAATAAAGAGATATTGCTTGATAGGGGGTCCCCCGAAGGCATGTTAATTGGCTTTGAAGCTTGGGGAAGCAGGTTAAGTGGCCTGGAAGTCTGGGGTAAGTGTGAATAAGGATTTACAGCTATGACTTTTGCTTATTGGATGTTAATACACTATCCCAGTGAAGCAGACAAGTAAAAAAATTCTGTCATGGCCATGTTCTGAAAAATCTGAAGCGTGAAATGAATGTGAGTCCCCGGATGTGGAGAGATACATGAGAATATAGGTGGATCTATTTTATGATTTGTAAGCCTGGGGAAATTCAGCAAATAAAACTCTCAGTAATGGTTATAACACCCCAGTGAAGAAATCTGTAATAAAAAGATATTGTTCGATAGGGGGTCCCCTGCAAAAAGCATGTTAAATGGCTGTTAAATGGCTGTGAAGCCTGGGATAGGTGTGAATGTGGATATATAGTTGAGATCTGTGGCTGATTAAGCACTTTCCCAGTGAAGAAGCCTACCTCTATAACTAAGTAAAGCAAATTTATGGATATCCTAGTAAAGAAGGCTGTAATGAAGAAGATTCAGTGCCTTTCTGTCTGAATTGAATGTTAAATCAGGGACAAAGCTACCTGGAAATATGCGAACAAGTGTTCTATCTGGGTTAAAATAGAATTTTAGTCCTTTATCTGGATGAAAAAACTGTGCCCTAACCTAAGGGAGAATAGGAGGTATCTGAGGAGGGATGCTGTCTGTAACTCCTATTTTAACAGGAACTGAGTAATCATGATTTTGTAAACGGCTGAAGTTGTTATTGAAAGGCCCTAAATACTTATTAAATAGAAGATTTAAGAGGACTTGAGAAATTGAATTGCTGGGTTTGTATAAGCCCTAGTAAATCTGTACTGGGACATACTGTAATAACAATTTTATGCCCAAAGGAAGAGTGGATTTCTCCTGTTTAACGATTAATGTACTAGTCGAATGAGTTTAACTTGATCTGGATTTTGAAACTTTCTTATTATTTACTTGCTCTCTGTTTTTTTTTTTTCTTGCTCCTTTCCCTTTAAAGTGGTTCTATACACCAGGTTTGAAGTAATAGGGATTGTCATTCTAGTAAAAATCTAGATTTCCACACATTTTCTTTTTTTTTTGTGTGTGTGTTCTTGTTTCCTATCACCTCTGGAGATCACTCCCCTATAATTCCAAAGAAAAAGATAAAAAAAAATAAAAAATCCCAAAATCACACAAACACATCCAAATCACGATTTTTCTCCTTTTCTTTCCTTTCTCCTTTTTTTTTTTTTTTTTTATATACACGGTTCACTGTTTGATAGATTTTTCACATATATACACACTTTTTTTGCACTATTCACAGTGTCACTATCCAATATATGGAGAAATATGTTTATAATTTGAAGGACAAATCTCCTATGATGGCGGCTAAAAATAGAAATAAAAATAAAAATATTGCAGAAAGTAGTACTATAGAAGCAGGGGAGCAGGTGACCACAAGTCTTGAATCTCATTTAATTATCTCCCAATTATCGAATTTAATGTTACCTCAGTTTGAAAATATAAGGAAAGATATCTTAGAGATATCTACTGACTTAAAACAGTTTAATGCTAGAATGGAAGAGGCTGAGAGTAGAATCTCCAATTTGGAGGACCAATTGGGGGAAAAAGAATTAACTATCACAAGGCTAGTCACACAAACTAGTAAGCTACAGGAAAGGCTAGATTCAATGGAGGATAGGATGAGACGCAGTAACATTCGAATACTTGGGGTTCCAGAGAAAATCTTAAATGAGGACTTAGAGAAATTAGTGGCAAGGGAAATTCCAAAATACCTGCAAATGTCATTAACGAGAGAGATAATAGTGGAAAGAGTCCATAGGATTGGATATATAAGTCGTGAGCCTCAGACTAGACCCTCAAATAGAACTTATCCCAGACCTGTTATAGCAAAGCTCTTAAATTACCAAGACCAGGTAGCAATTATGAAGGCCTTCAAAAGATTGAAAGAACCCCTGATACTTGATGATTCAAAAATCCTGATATTACAGGACTTTTCAACAGAAACAGCCCTTAAAAGAAAGAGCATGTCTCAAATTTGTGGTCAATTGATTCAGAAAGGACTAAAGGCATATGTTGTGTACCCTGCAATATTAAAAGTTGAATATAAGGAAGGTATTAAAATAATGTTGAATGTACAAGAAGCAAAACTTTTCTTAGATAGGATATAACAAGAATAAGTAACATGGAGAATATTTAAGACTAGGCGAGATACATGGCTTTATATTGTTTATGGATGAAGGCCAGTGACATGTTAGAGAAAGTTATTAATATAAACAGGAAATGTTCTTTTTTTGTAGTCCCCACCAGACCTGGTCCTAACGATTTTCTTCTTTTTTTTTTTTTTAATCTCACTTAAGGTTATGGTCATAAGAAAGTAGAAAGAAAATGATTAATACAGTGTCTTTAACATCTTGGAATGTGGCGGGTATTACCTCACCAATAAAAAGAAAAGCAATCATTAAACACTTTAAAAAACTAAATACTGATGTGGCTCTTTTGCAAGAGATTCGGCTAAAAGATAAGGAAATTTGTAAATTAAAAAGTAATTGGGTTGGTGAGGTATATGCAACGCCGTGCTCCAAGAGACAGAAAGGAGTAGCTATACTAATTAATAAAAACTTGGATTGTAAGGTCTTGGAGACAGTCATAGATGAAAATTCAAGATTCCTGATATTAAAATTAGAAATAAAGGGGGCAGTGCTCGTGATATGCAACATCTACGGCCCGAATGAAATCGATGTTGATTTTTGGTCTAGAATTCAAGCATGCTTAATAGAATATATGGATTATAACTTAGTTGTGGCAGGAGATTTTAATTTAACCCCACAATTTCCGATAGATAGACTCGGCACTCAAAATAGAAGCTATGACAATAGGCTCAAAAAGGAAGGAAAAATCTTTAGGGCTCTATGCAAAACTGTTAAATTATGGGATATTTGGAGATTTCAAAATCCTGATGAAAAGGCATACACGTGTTTAGCAAAAAGATTCTCTTCTTTATCACGAATAGATATATTCTTGATCTCGGAATCATTGAAGAAAAAAGAAATAATGGCAGATATTAAAGAAGTTATACTATCAGTTCACGCCCCAATAACATTCAAAATATCTACAGAAGAAGGGAATAAAGGTCACAGAAATAATATTTTTTTCCCCCCCAAATATATGAAGGGGAATAGTGCATTTAGAATATGGCTTAAAACGAAATGGAATGATTTTTTAGAAAATAATGTAGATTACGCAGACAAGATTGAAGTGCTGTGGGAAACAGCGAAAGCTGTTCTCAGGGGAGAGGTAATTAGTTATATGTCCCGGTTTAAAAAAAAATGTAAGTCTAGGGAGATTCAATTAGCTAATCAATTAATTAACCTGTATAACAGATATCTCCAAGATACATCTAAAAGTAATTGGCAAAAATATATTAATGCGAAACATGAGAGGGGTGTATTTTTTTTTTACAAAAGGCATATAGAGAAGATTTAAAAAATAAAGCAAACTTCATGACATATGGAAATAAGACAGGTAAATATCTTGCAAAACTCACTAGGTCCCTTAAAAAATCCACCCAGGTGGAGGCTATAAGGCAGGACCAAACCAGAGTGATAAATCCCGAGCACATTTCTCAAATCTTTTATAATAAGTTTCAAGATTTTTATTCTGGCAGGTCAATTAACGAGCAGAATAAAAAAGAGTTCTGGGAAAATATTGTTTTACCCAAAGTAAAGAATGAAGAATTGGAAGTTTTGAATAAACCCATTACTGAGGATGAAGTAGAAACGACAATTAAAAAATCAGTAGATAATAAGGCGCCAGGCCCAGATCAGTTGCCAGCAGAATTTTATTAAATGTTATGTGAAGACCTGGTCCCTATCTTAACCAAGCTATTTAATGCCTATTATATTAAAAATAATCCAATCTCCAAAAATTTTACAAAAGCAATAACAGTACTAGTCTTAAAAAAAGAAAAAGATCCAGAGTTAACTGATTCGTAGAGACCTATTTCGCTCTTGAACTTAGACTATAAGTTACTTGCTTCTATAATAGCAGATAGACTTAAAATAGTAATGAACTCTCTGATTAGCCCAAATCAAACAGGTTTCATGAATGGAAGAACATCCACCTTAAATATTAGAAGGACCTGTTTGATTTTGGAATATTTTTGGAACTTAAAAGGACAAGAGGAGAGGGAGGATATAGATGATGATGCAGCTTTAATAACCATTGATGCTGAAAAAGCTTTTGATGCAGTTGAATGGGATCATCTATATACAGCCCTAGCCAGCTATGGTCTTATAGGTAATTTTGTAAAGTATATTAAAGCTATTTATAATAGCCCGATCTCTTTGATATTGGTCAATGGACAGACGTCATCTGAGATTGTACTAGGAAGAGGAACAAGGCAGGGCTGCCCTTTATCCCCCCTCTTGTTTAATCTTTCAATTGAACCGCTGGCTTTTAAATTAAATCAGATTTTACAAGGAGCTGTATGTAATACGGCTGAAACAAAAATATTGCTTAATGCGGATGACGTCCTTTTATTTATTAGAAATACACAGAGAAACATACCATTGCTAATTGAGTATCTGGATAGATATAGCTCATTTACGGGTTATAAAGTTAACATGTCGAAGTCTGATCTGATGTGGTTAAGGAAAACTAAGGACTCACCAAAAGAAATTATCTTCACGGTGGTAAATACAATTTTATATCTGGGTATATGGCTAAATAAGAACCCAAAATGAATGGTATAAAGAAAATTATAAGAATCTTTTTGTAAAAATAAGGGGATTATTAGAAATCTGGAGAAATTTACCACTATCCCTTACAGGGAGAATTAATATAGTTAAAATGATAATGTTTCCAAAAATTTTATATAAACTTCAAAATTTGCTTCTTATAATTAAAAGAAAGGATGTACAATTATTTAATAGCTGGTTTACATCTTTTTTCTGGGGGAAAAAGAGAATAAGATTCTCACTAAGGAAACTAACTCAATTAAAGAGTTTTGGAGGGTTCGCACTCCCATCTCTACAGGATTATAATATATTGTGCCTAGTCAAAATAGCGGCAGAATGGCTGATAGAGGCAGAATATTTTACAGACAGGCAGTTTGAAGAGATATTGGTAAAACCCTATGTGACAAAAGCATTACTACATGTGGATAATAGATTACTACCCAAGGAATGTAAAAAAATTAGAACGATTTCCACAGTAATAAGGGCTTGGCAAATTTTTTGTAAAAAAGTAGGGTTATCTCATGAGTTTTCCAAATATTGCACAATAACAGGGAATCCATTATTCCCAGAAGGATTGAAAGCTGAAGAATTTCACAGATGGAGAAGAGCAGGGCTGAACTATATATATCAAGCACTAGAGCAAGAAGAAGGGGTGAGAAGGATGAAATCTTTTGAAAATTTAAAAAGAGAATTCGGACTTATGAATAAAGATTTTTTTGCTTATTTGCAGCTAAGGCATTGGGTTGATAAATCTTTTAGAGTTAGCAAGACAGAGGAGAGCTGGGATAAAATAGATGTCGGTTTAGGTATATGCAAAGCAGGAAATTCTTCAATAAAGAAATGGTATCATATTATTATGAAGGAAGAAGGAAGGTCTGCTCTGAATCAATTAGTTTTAAAATGGCATCTTAAAGGAATATCTGAAGTAAATACAGAGATGATCCAGTATAGTATAGATAGTGCACAAGGTGCAGCCAAAGCTACTAATTTTAGAGAAGCACATTTGAATATTCTACATCAAGTATATCTTACACCATCACTATTACATAGGTGGAATGTAACAAGATCAGATAAATGTAGTAAATGTCAATGCCCGTCGGCCGAGATGTTGCATTATTTCTGGCACTGCCCCAAAATTAAACAATTCTGGATGAAGGTAAATTACTGGTTACAGAAAATAATAACTGAAAATATACAAATACGATTAGAGCTTGTGATATTTTTATTGCCAAAGAATAATAGATATAGAAACAAAGAATTTATTAATTATATGATAATGATAGGAAGGAATCTGATTCTGAAGAAATGGATTGATAGGAAGACTCCAACTATTGCAGAATTTTGTAATAATGTATATAACTATATGATTATCGAACACTGTGCAACAGACTCAGAGAAAGAAATGGATATTACCCGCTTCTTCCAGAAGTGGATTGATTTAATTAAAATTTATCCAGAGGATCTTCAGAAAAAATTGATATGGCCCTTTCGATATTCAGTGTATGTCAGCGAAATGATATTGAGAGGTGAAATAACTGCAAATATTTTTAATGTAAGATAGAGGATGTCAGTGAGGAAATTATTTTTTTTTTTTTATTATTTTTTTTTTTTTTTTCTTCTCTCTTTCTTTTTTTTCTGTTGGACCAGGGGGGGTGGACAGGACGAGGTATGATCAGTAATACTGATCTAAGGTGAAATGTAGGAATAGGAAAATACGAATAAAACCTGACAATGTATGGTTTATTTTATGTACTAAGAATAGGAGGACAAAAGTAGAATTAGTTGTTTGAAGATGTATGATGAGGAGGCATATGTTATATATGAGATGTATATGCTATTGTATATGCCTTTTTTTCTGTATCTGCTATTTATCCTCTTGGCTTTTTGTTTGACTTGTCGGGGAAATAAAGATATATAAACATAAAAAAAGGTTAAACACATATGAGTCGTGGCTCATAGACTAGGGAGGGCAGCAAGTAAACACAGTAGGCTCTGTATGTCAGCAAAACACACAGGCCGGATAGAAAATTATATTAGATTACACTAGCAAACAAATTTAAAAATTTTTTTTTATATTAAAATTAAGGTGAAGAAGAATAGATATGAGTGCTAGGTGGCTGCCTGGCACAGACCAATTAACCAAAAGACTGAAAAAAATGAGGTATATTAATGCTGAGTGAGCCTGACAGACACAGGCCTGATAGTAAATGTAATTAGATTACACTAGCAAAATATTTTTTTTTAAATAATGTTATAAACGGATATTAACACTGGTGGCTGCTGGCTGGCACAGAGCAATGAACCAGAGTATATGCTGTGTGACACTGGCCTGATAGAAAATGAAAAAAAATTACACTAGAAAAATAATTAAATTTTTTGGTTAGTTAAATTTAAACTAATGTTGTTAGGGAGATATCAGTGGTGGCAGTAGTCACAGCATATGCTGTGAGCCTTAAACACACAGCCTGAAAGCCAGGCAAATGCTAATAAAAAAAATGAAAAAAAAAATGGCATGAAATATAGTCCTAAAAACGGCTTTTTGGGGTGCTGTGCTTGCAGCAGAGATGAGTGGAGTCCTTCTGGACTGTAAATACACTAGCCTAGCTATGTTTTTCCTATTAATGTCAGGAGCAAAAACACAACACGTCCTCTCATTAAGAAAGCAAGGTCGTTATGAGTCTAAAATGGCGGATTCCGAGTAGCTGGGAGGGTCTGTGAGGGAGTGTCTGATGTTGATTGGCTCTAATGTGTCAGTCGGCTGTGACATAAAGGGTCAAAGTTTCCACAATGATGACACATAGGGGCGGATCGAACATCGCCATGTGTTCGCCACAAACGCGAACAAGCTATGTTCGCAGGGAACCGTTCGCGGGCGAACAGTTTGGGACATCACTAGTAATAAGTCACCTGTTTTTAGTTTTAAATACTCCCCATAATCAAATATACCTTGGCAATGATATCTTACATAGATATGCCATACAAATAGATTTGATTAACTCTTGCCTCTGGAGCAGGTTAAAGGGGGACCCTGAAGTATTTCAGGATGAACGTGCAGCCCTGAAATCAAACCAGCAGTTGCCATATGCTGTGAATATGCAGGTGTCTAACGATGTTGTAATTCCTGCAGGGGCTGATAAATTTCTTTTACCCTTACAGGTAAAGAGAGGTCAGAAATTAAAAACTTCTGAAACACTAATTTGCCTCTCCCATAGAATACAGAATGTGGGTGTTACTATGGCCCACACTCCTTTGGTGAATATTGGAACTATTCCAATACATGTTATTGTGCATAACATGACCCCACAGGATATAACATTATCCAAGGGAACTACTATAGGATATGTGCTGGAATCAAGTTATTACACTTTTGGATTCCAAAATACCTGAAGGATACTTAACTGAAGAACAATTAATAGAACAATCCTTTGCATCTATGCCAGAGGGTCTATTTAATATTCAGTCTATTTATCCCTTCAGCTCAGAGGAAGGCATCTGTAAAATTGAAGAAGCCTCTCTAGTGTTTGATCAGCCGATCACACAGCAAGATTACCCCAATACCCAGAGTCATGGGGGCAATGTAAACTATTTTGATGGATACCCCCAGCTACCCTGACTGGGTAGCTCCGCCAAAAGGGGTCCTGCTTCCTCCCTGCCGACTGCAGCTATGTAGCTGGCAAGTGACCACAGCCTGTAGCCTCCCCTGATGCCTGACAGCACCAATACTCAGGGTCCCACCCTGTGGCAGACTCCAGCTACCCAGGCTGGATAGCTCTACCTGAGGATCCTTTCTCTGCCTGGAACATGCTGCTATGTAGCCCAGGAAAGTGATTTTAGCTGGAACCAACCCAAATAACTAGACACACTAGTATTCAGGTTAGACAGGAACTGATTTTATTGAAAACACACACTCCTTTTATACAGTCAGCTCATCTTGATAAGACCCTGGACAATCCCACTATTTTCCCGCCATTCCCGCCCCTCCAGACAGCCCGGCACCTCCATAGGAGCCACAGTCTCACATAATCCCAATACTTAGGGGTGGCGGATTCGGGTGATCCCGGTGGAGCGGTGGCACTTCCAGGGTGTCATTTTAAAGCTCTCAGTCCCCAGATGCCACAGTCCAAAAATCAGCATAATTCGTTACTGGGGACCGAAGTTACAGTCCGTTGAAGTTATGGGGTTATGGGTGTCCAAAACCCCCAGTTCCCAAAGGAGCTCCCCTCCGGTAATTACACCACCCCTTGTACTCCCCAGGGGCTACTAATTCCCAAAAGAGCGGAGCTCTGGGGCACATGGTTGCTCGAGCGACCTGGGTTAAAATTAGCGGGTGTTCTGCTGTCCTGTGGCCAACCGGGAGTTCCAGGAGCCTGGCCAGCCTGAGAGGGGTTAGGCGGGTGTCCGTTGTGAGGCGGCCGACCAGGAGTTCCAGGAGCCCGGCCAGCCTAGGAGGGTTTTCCTGGTCATACACCAACTTTTCTCTGAACACAAAACAAGCCAACACAAAGCAAACAAACAGCTTTCAGAGATGGTGGTTGCTCTGAGGAGCCCAAAACCACTGAGAAACAACAGGGGTGAAGTTGTAGGGGGTTGGGGGATAGCCTTAGCCGTCTGGTATCCATGACATCTCCCCCCCTCCAGTTCGGCAGACCCAGCTAGACCCTTAATGGGTCGGCCTGGGGCTTTCCGATGGTGGCCCTCCACTTCTCGGTTGCTGAGAGAGGTTATACCATCTCTCCTGAGCTTGGGGCACCCTGGGGGGTTCCTGCTGGCGTTTATACCCTGCGCTCTGGGTGCAGGGATAGTCACATAATGCAAAGTCCCAGATAAATTTGCTAAGGCCGGCTCCCAAACAATTGCTGTTCCACAAGTTCCAGTGTCCTTAAGTTCCATGGCCAAACTGTCTCCCTCTGTGACACTCTGTTGAGAACCTGCTGACCCACCCACAAACAAAGCCAGTGCCGGTTTTCCAGCAGTATACCCACCCCAGACTGTAGGTTGAGGTTGTTCCTTGATGGGGCAGGCAAAACTCGGGTGCCCAAACTTGTGGCACCAACTGCATGAGTGGGTACCCCCCTTGCCTGCCCCCTGTGAGATATACTCCAGGACAAGAAAAGGGTAGAGACCCTGCCAAGCTACTGAGGGGAGAGTCCATCTGTCTCTTCCCCCGAGGAGATCAACCGCTGGGGAGGGAGGTCTGCTACCTCCACTCCATGGGAAACTGTGCTGCAGCTGGGGAGAGACACCAACTGTCTCCTCTCCCAGAAAGGGATTCTGTTTAAGGGGAGGGAGGACGACTACCTCCGCTCCCACGGGATGGCTCTGCCGCTGGGGAGAGAGACCGACTGTCTCCTCTCCCGGCTCCTGGCTCTGCTGCTGGGGAGAGAGACCGACTGTCTCCTCTCCCAGGAAGGGGTTCTGTTCATGGGGAGGGAGGACGACTACCTCCGCTCCCAGGGGATGGCTCTGCCACTGGGGAGAGAGACGGACTGTCTCCTCTCCCAGCTCCTGGCTCTGCGGCTGGGGAGAGAGACCGACTGTCTCCTCTCCCAGGAAGGGTTTCTGTTCACGGGGAGGGAGGACGACTACCTCCGCTCCCAGGGGATGGCTCTGCCGCTGGGGAAAGAGACCGACTGTCTCCTCTCCCGGCTCCAGGCTCTGCCACTGAGGAGAGAGACCGACTGTCTCCTCTCCCGGGAAGGGGCTCAGTTTACGGGGAGGATGACTACCTCCGCTCCCAGGGGATGGCTCTGCCGCTGGGGAGAGAGACCGACTGTCTCCTCTCCTGGCTCCTGGCTCTGCTGCTGGGGAGAGAGACCGACTGTCTCCTCTCCCGGGAAGGGGTTCTGTTTACGGGGAGGGAGGATGACTACCTCCGCTCCCAGGGGATGGCTCTGCCTCTGGGGAGAGAGAACGACTGTCTCCTCTCCCAGCTCCTGGCTCTGCCGCTGGGGAGAGATACCGACTGTCTCCTCTCCCGGCTCCTGGCTCTGCCGCTGGGGAGAGAGACTGACTGTCTCCACTCCCGGGAAGGGGTTCTGCTGCTGGGGAGAGTTATTGACATCCATCTCTACCTGCAAGGGATTCTCTGTAAGGGGAGGGAGGACGACTACCTCCGCTCCCAGGTTTCCTGGAGCTGTTACAGGTGCTGGGAAGAGGCCGGCGGCTCTCTGCCCTGTTGTCAGCATTTCTGTTGGGGTGACTCCGTTGTCCAAATCTATAAGCTCAGAGCCAGACTGCTGATCAGGATCCAGCAGCCCTGGTTCCCTTTCTCTTTGCTGCTACTCCTCCACAGTCGAGCTCCATGAATTCCAGAGGGCTGCACCCCAGATCTGTATGCCCCTGGCACGCTGCTTAGCGAGATCCAGCAGCCCTTTTGTATTCATTGACCAGTGCCTCTTCCTGGTCAATTATAAAATCCAGATCATCCAGCAGCCAGGTCTCCTCTAAGAGATCCAGCAGTTCCTCTTGGAGCCCAGAGATATCCTCCAGACCCTGGTCTGTCTCGCTCCCAAACTGTGGGCCCTCTGTCCTTTTTGTAAACAACAATCCAGGGCCGCCGAAGCCAAAGCCCTCTGTGGGGGATCCTTTCTCCAGCCATGGATGCGCTTGCATAGCGAGCCATTGGAGGGCTCGATAGCCGTCCTCCACCCACATCTCTTGCTGGATCAGTCTATGTAGAACAGCTAGCCATTCCTTCTTTGGCTGTTCTCCCAGGAAAGGCAGTCTCGCGGTCCACTGTACCCGGAATCTTGTGTCATTCTTGGGGAGGACCTTTCCATTTTCCTGCTCCTGTTGCAGAGCCTCCCACCAAAGGTCTCGGAGGGCAAGGTTCCTCCATGTCAGAATGTCCTGTTCCGAACAAGGATCCTTTGTTCTGGTCAGCATCTTTTGTACTCTCCCTGGGAACTCTGCCTCCATATTTACTGCCTACTGTGGTACGTCTCCTCTGTCAGCAGGAACCTTGTAAAAGAAGCAGATCCCACCGCTGCCAGCCAATGTGACGGATACCCCCGGCTACGCCGACTGGGTAGCTCCGCCAAAAGGGGTCCTGCTTCCTCCCTGCCAACTGCAGCTATGTAGCTGGCAAGTGACCACAGCCTGTAGCCACCCCTGATGCCTGACAGCACCAGTACTCAGGGTCCCACCCTGTGGCAGACTCCAGCTACCCTTTCTCTGCCTGGAACAGGCTGCTATGTAGCCCAGGAAAGTGATTTTAGCTGGAACCAACCCAAATAACTGGACACACTAGCATTCAGGTTAGACAGGAACTGATTTTATTGAAAACACACACTCCTTTTATACAGTCAGCTCATCTTGATAAGACCCTCGACAATCCCACAATTTTCCCGCCATCCACGCCCCTCCAGACAGCCTGGCACCTCCATAGGAGCCACAGTCTCAGATAATCCCAATACTTAGGGGTGGCGGTTTCGGGTGATCCCGGTGGAGCGGTGGCACTTCCAGGGTGTCATTTTTTTTTCCAGGGCGTCATTTTAAAGCTCTCAGTCCCCAGATGCCACAGTCCAAAAATCAGCATAATTTGTTACTGGGGACCGGAGTTACAGTCCATTGAAGTTATGGGGTTAGGGGTGTCCAAAACCCCCAGTTCCCAAAGGAGCTTCCCTCCGGTAATTACACCACCCCTTGTACTCCCCAGGGGCTACTAATTCCCAAAAGAGCGGAGCTCTGGGGCACATGGTTGCTGGAGCGACCTGGGTTAAAATTAGCGGGTGTTCTGCTGTCCTGTGGCCAACCAGGAGTTTCAGGAGCCTGGCCAGCCTGAGAGGGGTTAGGCGGGTGTCCGTTGTGAGGCGGCTGACCGGGAGTTCCAGGAGCCTGGCCAGCCTAGGAGGGTTTTCCTGGTCATACACCAACTTTTCTCTGAACACAAAACAAGCCAACACAAAGCAAACAAACAGCTTCCAGAGATGGTGGTTGCTCTGAGGAGCCCAAAACCTCTGAGAAACAACAGGGGTGAGGTTGTAGGGGGGGTGGGGGATAGCCTTAGCCGTCTGGTATCCGTGACAACTATAATCAAGGGGATCTCACCTCTAGGTTGGAAGAAGCCTATGAAATAGGACAGCCTGAAATCTTTACAGGATTTCAACAAATAGTCGAAGAGCAAATATCCTTAGCTAATGGCTGTTCCAGCGATGATGAACGCCAACACCTGCGAGAACTCCTGATGGAATACAAGGATATTTTTGCTAGGGACTCTTATGACTGTGGTAATACAGACTTGCACATCGCAAGAATACAAACAGATCCCAATGCACCACCTGTCTTTGTTAAACAATACAGACTTCCCTTAGCCTCATATGATTCTCTTGCAGAAATCATAAGGAACTTTGAAGAAAGAGGTATTATCAGACAGGTGCACAGCTCTTACAACAATCCTTTTCTAGGTATCCTTAAGCCCAATGGACAATGGCATTTGTGTGCTGACTTAAGACAGCTAAACAAACGAGTGTACATGTCTGGCTGGCCTGTACCATACATTGACCAGTGCCTAGCACAGATGCATGGATCCAAAATATTCACTGCCATTGATTGTGCACAGGGATATTGGACCATCAAGGTACATGAGGAGGACCAGTATAAGCTGGCATTCTCCTTCCAAAAGGTCCAATATGCATTCCAGAGACTTCCATTTGGTTACATAAATTCTGGACATGAATTTGCTGTATTCATGCATAAGGCTATGCCTGATGCACTGGAAAGGGGGACCTTATCTTATGTTGATGATGTTTTAATCAAAAGCACAGACTTTGAAAAACACATTGCAGAGCTTAAACACGTCCTCAGCCAACTTAAAAGGACAGGTGTCAAATTATCCCTACAAAAAGCTCAATGGTGCCGCACTCGTGTAAACTTCTTGGAACATGACGTTACTTCTGAAGGGCTAAAAGGTGGAAGCTATAGTGAATTCTAAAAACCCAACTAACTTAAAGGAATTGAGATCCTTCCTGGCTATGACAAATTATTCTCGCAAATTAATTGATAATTATGCAGAATTAGCTAAACCACTACTACTTCTTCTAAAGAAGGATGTGAAATGGCACTGGAGTGAGTCTCAAGAGACAGCCATAAATGAGCTGAAAAGAAAACTCACTCAAGCACCTTGCTTAGCGTACCCTGAAGGTGGTAAACCATTCTTCTTAGAGACACGGATGTAAGCATGAGTGCTGTTTTATACCAGAAGCATGATAATTTAAGCAAAGCCATTGCTTATGCAAGCAAAACTCTATCCCCAGTAGAAATAAAATTTAGCGATTGCGAAAAAGCCCTCTTATCTACTGTATGGGCTCTACAAAATTTCCGCAGCTATATACAGGGCGAGAAAATTATTGTAGAAACGGCCCACCAGCCTTTGCTCTATCTGCAAAGTAAGAGAATAAGAGATGGGAATTTGTCTAATAGCCGCATAACAGCATGGACTCTTTCCTTACAAGGCTGGCATTTAGAAATTCGCTACAAGCAGAATAAAAAGAATCCAGTCGCACAGGGGCTTGCTGAACTCCACAACTGTACTGCTAGAGATCCTGGGGAAGAATTATCAGAAGATGATTTCCTGGAGGAACAACTGCTTTCCCCATATAAAATGTACAATGAGGACCATTGTCAAACATTACCTTGGGTATACGTTGATGGTTGTTCTTACCATGCCACTATTGATAATGAGCGCAGATTAGTTGCTGGCATTGGTATAACTTGGGCAAATAGATGCCCAAATATAGCTATAGGTTTCAACATTGGACCAAGATCCAGTCAAGTTGCAGAACTAACTGCTGTTCTAAAAACCATTGAAATGGCTATTGAACATAACATTCATGAATTTGTGATCATAACTGACTCAAATTATGTGCGTGACAGTTTTGTTGAATACCTGCCAACTTGGAAAAGAAATGGTATGCAGAAAAGCAATAACAAACCAGTCAAGCATGGCAAGTTGTTCTGCGAGATTGATAATCTGGTGGTATCCAATGATTTAACTATACACTGGAAAAAGACCAAAGGTCATTCCAGGGTTCTAGGCCCAGATAAGGAAGGCAATGATCTTGCAGATTCATTAGCCAAACAAGGAGCCATAACTGGAGAACTCTTTAATATTGAACACTTAATGGGTGCAATTCAGGTAGAAACCATTACCAGAAACCAGGCAAAACAACAGAGTGAGCCTCACTTGGTACAATGGAGTCAGGATTCTCCTAGTGGGGACCTGATCACTAGTCAAAAAGAAGACCCCATTGTAGGCATCTTCTATAAACACATAGAAGATCCTGAAAGCAACCCCATCTCAAAAGATGATTGTATTGGCAAAGAAAATCTTAGAATCTTAATGAAATCCAGATCACAATTCAAGTTACAGAATGGTTTGTTAATTAGAACCTCCAAAACTGGCATTCAGCAATGGGTAGTACCCACTAAGTTCAGAGGTCTAATGCTTCAACATGCCCATGATGCTCCCACATCTGGTCATCGTGGTGCCAAACTCATGTATGAAATATTGTGTGATTATGCTTTTTGGCCACACATGTTGAAAGATGTTCAAACCTACTGTCAAGGTTGTTTAATTTGTCCACAGTTCCAACCCACTGCGTCAATGCATAGAGCGCCATTGTAGAAAAGGGGGATGGTAATGCCATGGTCAGATATACAAATTGATTTTATTGGTCCAGTAACTAGATCATCAAGAGGTAACAAATACATGTTAACCATGACATGCCTGTTCACTAAATGGGTAGAGTGCATCAGTGCACCTAACAATAGTGCTGAAACATGCGCAGCATTGCTCATCAACCATGTGTTTTCCAGATTTGGTTTACCACAAAGAATCGAATCAGATCGGGGAACCCACTTCACTAGCGAAGTGATGACAAAAATGTGGAAAATACTATGGGTTAAAAGAAAGCTCCATATTGCTTATAGAGCTGCCTCAAGTGGTGGTGTAGAGCGTTACAACCAGTCCATTGTTAAAATCCTCAAGAAGTGTGTGAGTGAAACGGGTAAAGACTGGGATGTAAAACTACCTCTAGTCCTAATGGCATTAAGAGCAACTCCAAGTAGTGCTACCAAGATGTCACCTTTTGAACTGATGACTGGTAGAAGAATGGTTCTACCTCAGCATCTGCTGTACCGTACATCAGACCAAAACTTGATAAATGCTGCCAATACACATCAATATGTGGAGAACCTAAGAAAGCACCTGCAATATGCCTTTGCATTTGCTCAACGGAATTTAGAAAGAGCCGCAACTGCCACTAAAACCTATTATGATCTCAAAATGTCCAAAAAGGAACATGAAATAAATGATAAAGTTTATCTTTATAACTTTGGAAGAGATCAGGTTAGGGAGAAGAAATTTCTTCCCTCATGGAAAGGTCCTTTTGTCATTACTGACAAAATATCTCCAGTAGCCTATAAAATACGGATCCCCAAAAATGAAAGTTTCATAGATAAATGGGTCCATATCAATCAGCTGTGAGCATGTCATCCTAGATCCCAACTACAAGTCATAGAGGGAGAATGAAGTGTCAAATCCCAAAATGAAATAAAGACATAATGTAGCTTAAAGATGCCTAGCTGATAAACATGAAGGCTCAAAAATGACGGACTTTCTACTTAAAGGACTGTCTATGATGTATACGGCCAACATCCTCACCGAGTACCACTGACTTTGATCCAATTCAAATACATGTGTCCTACATATATTTGAATTTGAAAGGGGGAATTATGTCAGGGTACTGGCAAAAAATAAATAAATAAATATATATATATATATGTATATATATGTCAATAGGACAGGGGAATGTGTTTATGTATGAAACCATAATTTTATCAGATATTACTGAAATAGGATTGAAATTCTGATGTCAGGATTTGATTCACAAAACCCCCACAAGTTTGAATAAACATATCTCAAGACTAAAATTGCATACAGGATGTCCCAAGAAACAAAAGGGAAGCATTTGCTCCCTAGATTAAGCTACAAACATCTTTCAAAAGGAACTGAAAATTAACACAAATTTGTAAAATGATACATGCTGTGCAGGGAGACACACTCTGGATCTATGAACTGGATAAACAGGTAAAATTCTGAATACACAGTGATTAGCATAGAGGTGTTAATTGCCCCTAAACATCAAATACACATCTGTATTGCTAGCTAAACAGAAAATATGTTGTATTGTGACTTTTACAACTACTTGTAAAATGACCTATGCTGTTTATGAAGTCTCCATATACAAGAAACAGACAAATTGGCATTTGCAATTCCCTGTGTGGCATAGATAAAGATAAATACATTTTGAAAAAGAAATAATGCCAATAGTTTCATGTGTATGTTTGAAATAATTCAAATAACCCATATATGTATATATATTGAGCCTGGACATATTATATTAAGGGGGTAATTGCTGTATTGAATAATAACTACATTGATAATATTGCAGATAGACATATCAAATGTATGCCCGACTATATTGAATATATATCTGGGAGATAGATTTAAATCTGTATAGATTGAATAGCAATTGTGATAGTTCCATGTTTGGATGATATATAACATGTTGTTTTCTGTGTTCCAGATGGGGCTAAAAGATATAAATACAAGATTGTCTGTATGGAATAATAACCGCTGTGTCTCTATATTTCTCAGACATATAATAATTCATGCATGCAGAATTTGTTAGAAATGTAAAACATGCTGCAATTGTGTGAATACATATATAACAGATATATAAATGCCATTAATCTTGAATAGTTAGCAATATAAATTGTTTTAATATAATATATTGATGTTTCATATGAAAATGATCAGAAAATTAATAAGATACTACCCTATCTAAAACAAATATTGTGAATAATTGTTGTAAAGAGTTATAGTCTAATGAATAACCACTTCATAGAAATAATTAAGTTGTTAAAAATGCTGGTTAAATGTATTGCTGTGTTGTATGTCTACTGCCCCCGAGTGGCCAAAATCCAGTAGGACGGTTAAGGGAACTAACTGTTCAAAAGATGCGTTTCCATGGTGAACATGTTCAGCTTTGTAAGGGCCAATAACAAAGCAGGTTCCGAAGGGCCACCCATATTCCACACCAATGATTAAAAGAATATAAGTTGTATGCAGGATAGGGGAAAGGACACTGGCTGGTGATTTTGTAACCGACTGAACTGTTGCGTGGGAGACAGTCAAACTATAAAACAAAGTGGGCCATACTTCTCCTTATCCATTGCAATTACACTTATTTTATGTGAGGTGGGACAAGTCTTGAAGCTGAATATCATCTGGTAAAGTATATATATATATATATATATATATATATATATATATATATATATATATATATATATATATATATATATATATATATATATAAAAGATTATTGGTAAGAACATAGTCCAGTTATAATAAATAGATTTAAAGAGAACAGTCTATATTTTGCTTATATTCATAGCCCTGTGTAGGATCAAGTTGATCTTTTGTATGCTAAGAAATTCATTTAAAGCAATTGTTCACAGTAAGAATATATGTATTTTTAGTATCCTAATTAGAATTGTGTTACAGTAAATTGTCGTTAAATAACTGAGTGTATTGCTTGAATGTTAGCAGCTAAATATCTTAGAATCTCATTGTGTTAACTGAATGAAAGGCTATTTGTAAATAAGGCTGGGTTTTAAAGGTAAACTTTTCTGGGCTTTGTAAGAAGTATAGCATATCTTAATAGTTTTAAGCGCATATAATATTGTTTCATGTTCTGGTATTACAAATATATTCCAATATGCTCATAGATATTAACTAAATAAAAGAATTCAGATATTTATATTAATTTTATGGTTTCTAGTAGATGCATATTGATTGAGGGTTTATTTTAAAGGATAATTATTTAAATATATTGTGTTATAACCCTGCCATAGACTAATATATTATTTGGAGAGCACTACTGAAGATTTTTAATAAAAATACTGACATATCAGTTTTGATTATACCAAAAATAGAAGAAATCGTGGGAGATATCAGGGCAAAGGTGGATAGAATAAATCAACTGGAACAAAGAGTTTCTAACTGTGATGACCTTCAAAACTGTATTGAATTAAAGCTTGAATTCTTCTTAAAGCAAAATACAACTCTAACTAATAGAATAGAGGAAATTGAGAACAGAGCAAGACGTAATAACCTACGTTTAATTGGCTTACCCGAATCCCTAAAGTCTCAAGATTTAAAGAAATTTGAAGAAGAGACTCTCCCACAGCTGCTGGGTATCCAACAAGAGAAGCATCTTTTCATGGTGGAAAGAATCCATAGAATGGGAAGAGAACCAGAATCTACGCCGCAGGGGCTGAGGAAACCTTGCCCAGTAATCGCAAAGTTTCTGAACTCTCAGGGAAAGGTGGAGCTTCTTCAAGCTTTTAGGAAACAGCAGAATCTTCAGTTTAATGGAGCAAAGATTCTGATATTCCAGGACTTCTCAGTAGAGTCTTCCTTTAAAAGGAGTTATTTGTTCCCGTTTAGTGACGGATAAAAGATTTTTTTCTCTTCTTTACCTAGCTAAGCTAAGAATTAAATCAGGTTCAAATTTTTTCATTTTTGAATCCCCAGAAGCAGCTCAAACTTTTTTGGATAATGAAACAAAACAATAATGTTGGTTTAATGAGAGTCTTTGATTTATTGTATTTTGGCTGTTTTTTCTTTTTCTTTTTTCCTTTCCTTTTTTTGGAAGGATCTAAGTTAAGAATTAAATTAGGTTCAAATTCTTTTTTTTTTTTTGGGGGGGGGGGGATTTCCAGAAGCTTTTCCAACTTTTTTGGATAATGAAACAAAACAATAATGTTGGTTTAAATTTTTTTAATTCTTTTTCCCTTTTGGGCCATGTTTTATTGTTCTTGACTATAGGCACGTATTTATATTTATCACTTGGATGTTATTATTAACTCATTTTTAAGAAATGTGTGAGATTCGATGTTTATGTATTACAGTCGCAGGGTTTTGACACCAAATTATATATATATATTTTATTTATTTTTTTCTCCCTTCTCAGATGGTTTGCTTTTATTGTCCCTGACCATAGTCACGTATTTATATTTATCACTTAGATGTTACTATTAACTTACTTTTTTAAGAAAGGTGTGAGGTTTGATGTTTTGTCAATAACAGTCACAGGGATTGACACTAAATTACTTATTCTTTTTTATCTGCAATAATAACACAATTGTATCCTTTTTTGTTATTACTAACTTAAACCTAGATTAACACTTAGTTTCAGCTCACCGCAACCCTACAAACAACGCTAGTATTACAGGTTTTTTTTCAACCCGGCGTTAGCCTCTAAAAAGTGAGCGGAGAGCAAAATTTAGCTCCACATCTCACCTCAACACCAGCGCTGCTTACGGTAGTGGTGAGCTGGCTAAATGTGCTTGTGCACGATTTCCCCATAGGAATCAATGGGGCAGAATCAGCTGGAAAAAAACCTAACACCTGCAAAAAAGCAGCGTTCAGCTCCTAACGCAGCCCCATTGATTCCTATGGGGAAATACATTTTATGTCTACACCTAACACCCTAATATAAACCCCGAGTCTAAACACCCCTAATTTTACACTTACTAACCCCTAATCTGCCGTCCCCAACATCACTGACACCTGCATAATATTATTAACCCCTAATCTGCCTCTCCGGACACCGCCGCCACCTACATTATACTTATGAACCCCTAAGCTGTCGCCCCCAACATCGCCGCCACCTACATTATATTTATTAACCCCTAATCTGCCGCCCCAATGTTGCCGCAACTATATTACATGTATTAACCCCTAATCTGCCGCCGCCAACGTCGCCGCTACTATAATAAAGTTATTAACCCCTAAACCTAAGTCTAACCCTAACCCCCCTAACTTAAATATAATTTAAATAAATCTAAATAAAATAACTACAATTAAATAAATTATTCCTATTTAAAACTAAATACCTATAAAATAAACCCTAAGATAGCTACAATATAACTAATAGTTACATTGTAGCTAGCTTAGGGTTTATTTTTATTTTACAGGCAACTTTGTATTTATTTTAACTAGGTAGAATAGTTATTAAATAGTTATTAACTATTTAATAACTACCTAGTTAAAATAAAGACAAATTTACCTGTAAAATAAAACCTAACCTAATTTACAATTACACCTAACACTACACTATAATTAAATTAATTCCCTAAATTAAATACAATTAAATTAAATAAACTAAAGTACGAAAAAAACACACACTAAATTACAGAAAATAAAAAACTAATTAAACCTAATCTAATCCCCCTAATAAAATAAAAAAAGCCCCCCAAAATAATAAAAAAAACCTACCCTATACTAAATTACAAATAGCCCTTAAAAGGGCCTTTTGAGGGGCATTGCCCCAAAGTAATCAGCTCTTTTACCTGTAAAAAAAAGTACAATACCCCCCCAACATTAAAACCCACCACCCACACACCCAACCCTACTCTAAAATCCACCCAATCCCCCCTTAATAAAAACTAACACTAACCCCCTTGAAGATCACCCTACCTTGAGACGTCTTCACCCAGCTGGGCACAAGTGGTCCTCCAGAGGGGCAGAAGTCTTCATCCGATCCGGGCAGAAGAGGACCTCCAGACGGGCAGAAGTCTTCATCCAGGCGGCATCTTCTATCTTCATCCATCCGGAGCGGAGCGGGTCCATCTTCAAGCCAGCTGACGCGGAGCATCCTCTTCTTCCGACGACTCCCGACGAATGAAGGTTCCTTTAAATGACGTCATCCAAGATGGCGTCCCTTGAATTCCGATTGGCTGATAGGATTCTATCAGCCAATCGGAATTAAGGTAGAAAAAATCCTATTGGCTGATTTATTTCAGTACTCTTCTTTTCAATATATATATATATATATATATATATATATATATATATATATATATATATATAGAGAGAGAGAGAGAGAGAGAGAGAGAGAGAGAGAGAGAGAGAGAGAGAGAGAGAGAGAGAGAGAGAGAGAGAGAGAGTGTCAGGGTTTTTCCCTGTTTTGTTTGACATGTGCTGCTGGCAGCCATTTTACTCGCCTCTCTAGCTGACTATGGTGCATTGTGGGGGATGCTGCTCTTCTCCTGCACTTCCTTTTATGGCCAGACTGGTGTGCATCATCTGTGTGAGACAGGATGCAGTCTCAGAATTGTGATGTTATCACTTATTATTTAAAGGGCCTCTGTTCAGTATGCTTTGCCTTTGCGTTGTCTCAGACCTGTTTGTGAGAGTTCCTGTGTATTACCTGGCTGTCTGACCTCCTTCCTGGTTCCTGATCCCTGGCTTGTTCCTGACTCTACTGTTTTCCTTGTTCCTGATTCCGGCTTGTCTGACTATTCGATTTGGCTGCTGACTCGGCTCGTCTGACTACCAGCTCTGGTTTTGACTTCTGACTTGTTATTTGACTTGTGCACTTTTTATTATTTTTTGTTATTAATAAAGGTGTGATTATTTTTGCACTTCTCGTCTCAGTCTGATTCTTGGCACCCTGACATTATGCAAAGGCCATGAATCGTGATGGTGCTAATAATCCACCTTTACCTGCCATCATTTCCAGGATGGATGAACAGGATCACCGCTTGGATCAATTTGCACTAGCCCTGCAAACCCTGCTGACTTGCACTGCACATTTGGACCAAAGTGTCCCACAAGTTATGGCTGCTCCTGTTTCCAATGCTGCACCTTGTCCTACCAGGAAAAAAACAATAGATAGAGGCGCCATTGTTGTTTTCTACAGATTGCCTTCTATTGGATGCCGTTAGAGAGCTGCCCTTATGATCAGCTAGCTGGACTGCTGATGAAATCCAGCTTGCCCCTATTGGCATAATTGATTGCCTTTTATACAAGTGAGTACCCTGTGTTCGCCTTATATCAGCTGCATATAAGAATCACCATTGATCTGCACCATTGGCGCCTCTTCCCTTTGTGTTTTTTCTTAGTCCTACCAGGAGCATGTCTGGTTCTGCACCTCTACCTCAGCGATATGGAGGCGATCCTATTCAGTGCAGAGAGTTTTTGAACCAGGTGGGCATTTACTTTGAGATGTTACCTCAGGCGTTTCCCTCTGACAGAGCTAAGGTGGGATTCCTCATCTTGTTACTCTCTGACACAGCTCTTGCCTGGGCTAATCCCTTGTGGGAGACTAATAAACCTGTGATTACAAATTACCCTGAATTTGTGGCCTCCTTTCAAAGGATATTTGATGTTCCGGCTCGCTCCTCCTCTGCTGCTAAATGACTCATGTCCATTAAGCAATATACAAGATCTGTTGCTCAGTATGCTATTGAGTTCCGTACACTTGCCGCAGAGTTTGGTTGGAACAATGAAGCCCTTGTTGCCACCTTCTTTCATGGGCTCTCTGATGCGATTAAAGACGAAGTTGCTGCCAGAGATTTACCAGAGGATCTCGAGGCATTGGTGTCTTTTTTATCCTAATTGACATCAGACTCAGAGAGAGGCCCTCTTTCAAGGAGCGCTTGTGGAAGCCTCCTGTTCCATTGTCTCCTACGTGTTCGTTCCCACCCATGCCTCCCTCTCCTCCCATGCCTCCTGGTCCCGAGTCACCAGGTACTGCTGAGCTGATGCAGTTGGGATTCACGCATTTCTCCGTGGTGGAGAGGGCCTTTAGGAGGAGGGAGGAGCTCTGCCTCTATTGTGGGTTACAGGGCCACCTTTTGAAGTCTTGTCCTACACGGCCGGGAAACGCTCACACCTAAGGTCCTGTCGGGGGCAGACCTTGGGTGGTTTATCCTCGTCCCCTGAACCGCTTAAGGAGAAACCTTTGGTTACGGTTGTCCTTTCCTGGGTGGACTCCTCCATAGTCACCCAGGCTCTTGTTGACTCCGGTGCTCTGGGCTATTTCATTGACAGTGCTTTTGTATCAAAGCACTCCATTCCTGTTTTGCCTCTGTCCATTCTGCTTGCTATTGAGGCCATTGATGGCAGGCCCCTTCAGCCTGCACTCGTTACTCACCAGCGTTTAACACCAGGAGCGGGCATTATGAGTATCTTGTAATGCCCTTTGGCCTATGTAATGCTCCTGCTGTTTTCCAGGAATTTATTAATGATGTTCTACGAGATATGTTGCAACAGTGTGTTGTGGTGTACTTAGACGACATCCTCATACACTCACCCACACTTGAGGCTCATTGTTCTGATGTTACACGGGTTCTTCAGAGACTACGTGAGAATGGTCTGTTTTGTAAACTCAAGAAATGTGAGTTCCATCAGACTCAAGTAACCTTCCTAGGTTATGTTATCTCCATTGCAGGGTTCTCCATGGATCCTGACAAGTTATCTGCAGTTCTGCAGTGGCCTCGCCCAGTTGGTCTTCAGTCTATTCAACGTTTTTTGGGGTTTGCCAATTACTATGGAAAGTCTATTAAAAACTTTTCTTCCTTGGTCAAACCTATCACAGACATGACCCGTAAAGAGAATGATCCACTCCATTGGTAGCCTTTGATAGTCTTAAGACTGCCTTTGCTGCTGCTCCAGTTCTGGCTCATCCTAACCCTGTCCTGCCTTTCGTTCTTGAGGTCGATTCGTCTGAGACTGGAGTAGGTGCCCTCTTGACTCAACGTCCTACGCTTGACGGTTCCTTGCATCCATGTGGTTTCCTCTCTAAGAAATTGTCTCCAGCGGAGTGCAATTATGAAATTGGCGACAGGGAATTACTGGCCATAATTTTGGCACTCAAGGAATGGAGGCATCTTCTCAAGGGTACTAGCTTGCCAGTGCTCATTCTTACTGACCACAAGAATTTAACTTATCTTTCTGAAGCAAAATGTTTGTTGCCCCGACAGGCCAGATGGGCGCTATTTTCTCGGTTTAATTATGTGGTCTACCTGCCTGTTAGTAAGAATGTTAGGGCTGATGCCCTCTCTCAACAATTTTCGCCTCTGTCCAAGGAGGAGTCTGTACCTACTCCTGTTATACCTCCTGACCATATTTTAGCTACCATACGTACTAATTTGACTTCTCCCTTGGGGGAGGAGATCCTGGCTGCACAAACCAATGCACCTCCTGAGAAACCTAATGGTAAGTGTTTTGTTCCTGAGAATCTTCAAACTAAACTTTTGCACACTTACCACTATCCTAAAGCTGCAGGTCACCCAGGCAAGAACCAAATTATTTGGTCTGTCACTCGACAATTCTGGTGGCCAGGTCTTCATTCTGATGTTGCTGCGTACATTGCCTCCTGCTCAGTTTGTGCACAGAATAAGACTCCTCGACGTCTTCCTGTGGGTCTTCTTCAACCAATTGCTAATGGTGAGCGTCCTTGGAAACATCTTTCCATGGACTTCATTGTAGAGCTCCCTGTTTCCAATGGCAATACTGTTATCCTTATGGTGGTTGACCATTTTCTAAAATGTCACATTGCATTCTTTTGATGAAGTTGCCTACCGCTCAGGAGCTTGCTTCAATGTTTGCCTGGGAGGTCTTCCGTTTACATGGGTTACCCAAGGAGATAGTGTCGGACTGGGGTAACCAGTTTGTCTCCAGATTTTGGCATTCCTTTTGTGCTCAAATGTGGATCCAGCTTTCCTTCTCCTCTGCATATCACCCTCAATCCAATGGGGCTGCGGAATGATCTAATCAAGCTCTGGAACAGTTCCTCCGTTGCTATGTCTCAGATCACCACAATAATTGGTCTGAACTGTTATCTTGGGCAGAGTTTGCTCGTAATAGTGCTATTAATGCTTCCTTCAATTTATCCCCGTTCATGGCAAATTATGGGTTTCAACCATCCTTGTTGCCCGATTCATTCATGTCTCAGGGTATTCTGGCTTTGGAGGAGCATCTCCGGCAACTCCGTTCCATGTGGGTGCAGATTTAGGATTGCCTTCATCGTTCTATGCATCGCCAAAAGTTCCAGGCCGATCGTAGGCATCTGGCCGCGCCTTCCTACCAGGTTGGTGAGAGAGTTTGGCTGTCCTCCCGCAACTTGAACCTTTGTGTGCCTTCCAATAAACTGGCTCCCCGTTATGTTGGTCCTTTTCGAATATTCTGACGGGTCAATCCTCTGGCCTACGCTCTTGACCTTCCTCCTGAAATGCGCATCTCCAATTTTTTTCATGTCTCCCTCTTGAAACCATTGGTTTGTTATCGGTTTACCACTGTGTTGCCTCGTCCCCGTCCTATCTTTGTTGACAACCATGAGGAGTATGAGGTCAGCAGCATTATTGACTCTCGTATGTCCAGGGGTCGTGAACAGTATTTGGTTCACTGGAGGGGCTATGGTCCGGATGAGCGTTCTTGGGTTCCCTCCTCTGATGTTCATGCTCCCACCCTCCTTTGTGCCTTCCATGCCCGTTTCCCCAATAAACCTTTTGTCCTCCCGTGAGGGAGTGGTCATTGAGGGGAGGGTACTGTCAGGGTTGTTTCCCTGTTTTGTTTGCCATGTGCTGCTGGCAGCCGCTTTACTCACCTCTCTTGCTGACTATGTTGCATTGTGGGGGATGCTGCTCTTTTCCTGCACTTCCTTTTATGGCCAGACTGGTGTGCATCATCTGTGTGAGACAGGATGCAGTCTCAGAATTGTGATGTCATCACTTATTTTTTAAAAGGCCTGTGTTCAGTATGCTTTGCCTTTGCATTGTCTCAGACCTGTTTGTGAGAGTTCCTATGTATTACCTGGCTGTCTGACGTCCTTCCTGGTTCCTGATCCCTGGCTTGTTCCTGACTCTGCTGTTTTCCTTGTTCCTGATTCCGGCTCGTCTGACTATTCGCTTTGGCTCCTGACTCGGCTCATCTTACTACCAGCTCTTGTTTTGACTCCTGACTTGTTATTTGACTTGTGGACTTTTTCTTATATTTTGTTATTAATAAATGTGTGATTATTTTTGCACTTCTCGTCTCAGTCTGATTCCTGGCACCCTGACAGAGAGATATTTTCAATATGATCTGAGTATAAATGAAACATTTGAAAATTATACAATTCAATAAATAAATAAATAAATAAATATGCAACCGAATTACAACATTAACTCCTAGATTTAGAGTTTTGCGTTAGAAGGGGTGCGTTAGCTACGCATGTTTTTTTCCCCCCCGCACCTTTTAAACAACGCTGGTATTGAGAGTTCTTTGAAGGGCTGTGTTAGGCTCCAAAAAGGGAGCGTACAGGCATATTTACCGCCACTTCAACCTTCAATACCAGTGTTGCTTACGGACTCGGCCAGCTTCAAAAACGTGCTTGTGCACGATTCCCCCTTAGGAAACAATGGGGCAGTTTGAGCTGAAAAAAACCTAACACCTGCAAAAAAGCAGCGTTCAGCTCCTAACGCAGCCCCATTGTTTCCTATGGGGAAACACTTCCTAAGTCTGCACCTAACACCCTAATATGAACCCCGAGTCTAAACACCCCTAACCTTACACTTATTAACCCCTAATCTGCTGCCCTCGCTATCGCTGACCCTTGCATTTTATTATTAACCCCTAATCTGCCGCTCTGTACACCGCCGCAGCCTACATTATAGCTATGTACCCCTAATCTGCTGCCCCTAACATCGCCAACCCCTATATTATATTTATTAACCCCTAATCGCCCCCCCCCCACGTCACCGCTACCTACCTACACTTACCGACCGGACCTCGCCGCCACTATAATAAATGTATTAACCCCTAAAGCTACATCTAACCCTAACCCTAACACCCCCATAAGTTAAATATAATTTAAATCTAACGAAATAAAATAAATCTTATTAAATAAATTATTCTTATTTAAAGCTAAATACTTACCTGTAAAATAAACCCTAATATAGCTACAATATAACTAATAATTACATTGTAGCTATTTTAGGATTAATATTTATTTTACAGGCAACTTAGTATTTATTTTAACCAGGTACAATAGCTATTAAATAGTTAATAACTATTTAATAGCTACCTAGTTAAAATAATTACAAAATTACCAGTAAAATAAATCCTAACCTACGTTACAATTAAACCTAACACTACACTATCAATAAATTAATTAAATAAACTACCTACAATTATCTACAATTAAATCAACTAAACTAAATTACAAAAAAAACAAACACTAAATTACAAAAAAAACAAACACTAAATTACAAAAAATAAAAAAAGATTTCAAGAATTTTAAACTAATTACACCTACTCTAAGCTCCCTAAAAAAATAACAAAGACCCCCAAAATAAAAAAATGCCCTACCCTATTCTAAAATAAAAAGTTTACAGCTCTTTTACCTTACCAGCCCTTAAAAGGGCCTTTTGCGGGGCATGCCCCAAAGAAAACAGCTCTTTTGCATTTAAATAAACATACAATACCCCCCCAACATTACAATACACCCCACATACCCCTAATCTAAACCACCCAAACCCCCCTTAAAAAACCTAACACTAAGCCCCTGAAGATCTCCCTACCTTATCTTCACCACGCCGGGTATCACCGATCCGTCCAGAAGAGGCTCCGAAGTCTTCATCCTATCTGGCAAGAAGAGGTCCAGAAGAGGCTCCGAAGTCTTCATCCTATCCGGCAAGAAGAGGACATTCGGACGGGCAAACATCTTCATCCAAGCGGCATCTTCTATCTTCATCCATCCGACGAGGAGCGGCTCCATCTTCAAGACCTCCGGCGCGGAACATCCTCTTCTCCCGACGACTAGACGACGAATGAAGGTTCCTTTAAGGGACGTCATCCAAGATGGCATCCCTCGAATTCCGATTGGCAGATAGGATTCTATCAGCCAATCGGAATGAAGGTAGGAAAAATCTGATTGGCTGATTGAATCAGCCAATCAGATTCAAGTTCAATCGGATTGGCTGATCCAATCAGCCAATCAGATTGAGCTTGCATTCTATTGGCTGTTCCGATCGGCCAATAGAATGTGAGCTCAATCTGATTGGCTGAGAAAATCAGCCAATCGGATTGAACTTGAATCTGATTGGCTGATTCAATCAGCCAATCAGATTTGTCCTACCTTAATTCCGATTCTATCAGCCAATTGGAATTCGAGGGACGCCATCTTGGATGACGTCCCTTAAAGGAACCCTCATTCGTCTTCTAGTCGTCGGGAGAAGAGGATGTTCCGCGCCGGAGGTCTTGAAGATGGAGCCGCTCCTCGTCGGATGGATGAAGATAGAAGATGGCGCTTGGATGAAGATGTTTGCCTGTCCGGATGTCCTCTTCTTGCCGGATAGAATGAAGACTTCAGAGCCTCTTCTGGACCTCTTCTTGCCGGATAGGATGAAGACTTCAGAGCCTCTTCTGGACGGATCGGTGATACCCGGGGTGGTGAAGATAAGGTAGGGAGATCTTCAGGGGCTTAGTGTTAGGTTTTTTAAGGGGGGCTTGGGTGGGTTAGATTAGGGGTATGTGGGTGGTGGGTTGTAATGTTGGGGGGGTATTGTATGTTTATTTAAATGCAAAAGAGCTGTTTTCTTTGGGGCATGCCCCGCAAAAGGCCCTTTTAAGGGCTGGTAAGGTAAAAGAGCTGTAAACTTTTTATTTTAGAATAGGGTAGGGCATTTTTTTTATTTTGGGGGGCTTTGTTATTTTTTTAGGGGGCTTAGAGTAGGTGTAATTAGTTTAAAATTCTTGTAATCTTTTTTTATTTTTTGTAATTTAGTGGGTTTTTTTGTAATTTAGTGTTTGTTTGTTTTTGTAATTTAGTGTTTGTTTGTTTTTTGTAATTTAGTTTAGTTGATTTAATTGTAGATAATTGTAGGTAGTTTATTTAATTAATTTATTGATAGTGTAGTGTTAGGTTTAATTGTAACTTAGGTTAGGATTTATTTTACTGGTAATTTGGTAATTATTTTAACTAGGTAGCTATTAAATAGTTATTAACTATTTAATAGCTATTGTACCTGGTTAAAATAAATACAAAGTTACCTGTAAAATAAATATTAATCCTAAAATAGCTACAATGTAATTATTATTTATATTGTAGCTATATTAGGGTTTATTTTACAGGTAAGTATTTAGCTTTAAATAGGAATAATTTATTTAATAAGATTTATTTTATTTCGTTAGATTTAAATTATATTTAATTTAGGGGGGTGTTAGGGTTAGGGTTAGACTTAGGTTTAGGGGTTAATACATTTATTATAGTAGCGGTGAGGTCCGGTCGGCAGATTAGGGGTTAATAAGTGTAGGTAGGTAGCGGCGACGTTGGGGGGGGGCAGATAAGGGGTTAATAAATATTATGTAGGTGTCGGCGATGTTAGGGGCAGCAGATTAGGGGTACATAGGGATAATGTAGGTGCGGCGGTGTGCGGTCGGCAGATTAGGGGTTAAAAATGTTATTATAGTGGGTTAATATAGTTAATATAGCTGGCGGCGGTGTAGGGGGATTAGATTAGGGGTTAATACATTTATTATAGGTGGCGGCGGTGTAGAGGGATGTAGATTAGATGCAAAAGAGCTGATTACTTTGTGACAAAGCCCCACCAAAAGCCCTTTTAAGGGCTGGTAAAAGAGCTGAATTCTTTGGGGCATGCCCCGCAAAAAGCCCTTTTAAGGGCTGGCAATAGAGCAGTTTACTTTGGGGTAATGCCACGCAAAAAGCCCTTTTCAGGGCTATTTGTAGGGTTAGACTTAGGTTTAGTGGTAGGGATAGTTTAGTATTTTAGGGGTTAAATAATTTAATATAGCTGGCGGCGGTGTAGGGGGATTAGATTAGGGGTTAAATAATTTAATATAGCTGGCGGCGGGGTAGGGGGATTAAATTAGGGGTTAATAATTTTAAAATAGATGTAGATTAGGGGTTAATGTGTTTAATATAGGCGGCGGCGGCGTAGGGGGATTAAATTAGGGGTTAATACATTTATTATAGGTGGCGGCGGTGTAGAGGGATTTAGATTAGATGCAAAAGAGCTGATTACTTTGTGACAAAGCCCCACCAAAAGCCCTTTTAAAGGCTGGTAAAAGAGCTGAATTCTTTGGGGCATGCCCCACAAAAAGCCCTTTTAAGGGCTGGCAATAGAGCAGTTTACTTTGGGGTAATGCCACGCAAAAAGCCCTTTTCAGGGCTATTTGTAGGGTTAGACTTAGGTTTAGTGGTAGGGATAGTTTAGTATTTTAGGGGTTAAATAGTTTAATATAGGTGGCGGCGGGGTAGGGGGATTAGATTAGGGGTTAAATAGTTTAATATAGGTGGCGGCGGGGTAGGGGGATTAGATTAGGGGTTAAATAGTTTAATATAGGTGGCAGCGGGGTAGGGGGATTAGATTAGGGGTTAATTATTTTAAAATAGATGGCGGCGGGGTAGGGGCTCACTTTAGGGGGTAGTTTAATGTAGTTGGCGGCGGGGTAGGAGCTTACATTAGGGGCTTATATATTTAATATAGCTGGCGGCGGGGTCCGGGAGCGGCGGTTTAGGGATTAATACATTTTTATTGTTAGGATAGTGAGGGGGGATAGCGGATAGAGGGTTAGGTGTCGGGCTATGTTTGGGAGGCGTGTTAGACTGTACGGGTGATTTTATAACTTTAGTCAGGTTTTGTAGGCGCCGGCAGTTTCTAAAGTGCCATAAGTCACTGGCGACTCCAGAAATTTGTACTTACGCAGATTTCTGGACATCGCTGGTTTGTCAGACTTATGGCACTTTAGCAACTGACGGCGCCGTATATAGGATAGCTCGAGTCAAACTACGCTGCATATCGGATCGCGCCCCTTGTCACTTCAGCCAAGACTCTAAATACCAGCGTTAGAAAGATCCCATTGAAAAGATAGGATAAGCAATTGACGTAAGGGGATCTGCGGTATGGAAAAGTCGCGGCTGGAAAGTGAGTGTTAGACCCTTTCCTGACTGACTCTAAATACCAGCGGGCAGCCAAAACCAGCGTTAGGACCCCCTAACGCTGGTTTGGACGGCTAATGCAGAACTCTAAATCTAGGCATAATATTTTTTAGTTCTTGGTATTATGGTTGAATATGTGGAAGAATAACACATGAAACAGTATAATATCAATTGACAATTTACTTGGGAATCCATATTAAAAGTTAATACAATAAAACAATACTAGTACAAAAGACAGAAACAATAATCAACACAGTGATAACATATTACAATACAATAAACACAGCCATGAATCAAAACAATACTCACAACAGTACAAATTCTAACCTACAGGGCCCAGCCTGCCAGCTGGGCCCAGCATAGACTCCAGTCCTTCATCCTTGCTGGCTCATGGTGGAAAGAGACAAGCCTTTTCCAAAACCATCAATTTACTCTCAAACTGGGAGGTACTATATCAGGTAGGCTGGTCTATGATATCACTGCCTGGAAATGAATTCTACACACTGCCCCCAGTGGACCCTCTAGAAAATTGCATAATAATTATTGATAATTATGCTAAATTTATGACATAAATCATTAGTGAATAATCAATACAAACCACCCTTTGACTAATGTCATAAACAAGCATTTATAAAAAATTTACCTCTCTACTCTCCCCAGCTTTCACTATTACCTGCCCCACAACAAATCCCATTATTCCAAAGAACAATAGACATTTACCCATACTAGCTGCTTTCTATTACATACTCTTATTGAAATACACCAGAAAGTTATTACATATTATCTGCTCTTTCAAACGTACACAAAGGAGCATGTGCCTCACCAGTTGGAAACCTTAGCCTAAAATAGGCACGTATCCACCCTTACAATCATGAACTGAAACCCATTTTTTTTATTTAATTATAAGCCAATGATATTGTATTCATGCGAGTATGTGAGGTGGAGCTTAATATAATAGACACAACAACGCAATAGCACCTCTAAATCATGACACTGTTGGACAATCACTGGAACTGGACTCCTGTAGCCTATGGTTGGCCTGTGTGCCTGACATTTCCTAAACTTTAATCCCAGGTAACTGGATCTGGAACAGTTCTCAAAGTATCAAAGAATTTGACAAACGGAGACAGATGAAATATTTTGTGCAAACAAAGAAGAAGGATGTTCGATAACAGTTTGTGTGTGCAGGGACTATGCTGTGTTTTGTGGTCATAGATTTTTCTTTATTTCCTTTACCACCTTAACGTAACACAGGTTCCTGCTCCCCTTTTTTTTTTGTTACCTACTCCCATTACTCTCAGGTGCAGTACTTCTTCTCACAAGAAAAGATGAGCTTGGTGTCCAGAGGTGTGGCCTCTTCTTATGGCTCCCGAGTGGCAATAAAATTCCCATTGCTAAAAAGTTCTTAAATGAAAAAACACAGGCATTGACGTGCACAGACAGAAACAGCAGATAAAATCCTCTCACTGGAAAGTTCTTGAGCACAGGCAATGATGGTCGGCTGATCACTTTGTGCCAATTATCACAAGTAACTATTTGGTTGTGGTGTCTTAAGTATATTTTACCCTATGGAGATAGATAAAATACCTACACATATCTCCTGAGAATTGTCTCTATACATCCACGCCACTCCTAATTCACCGATAAACACAATACCAGCAGAGTCTTCACAGATTAAACTGGAAATCAAACCTATCTTGTTGGGACTGTTAACTAAACCCTAAATAAAAAAATAAAAAAATCATCACCCTTACTATTAACAATAATTAATGTTATTTAACCAAAATGCCTACTTTCTCTTATTCCTCTTAACTCCAAGTTGCTGTCTCCATGCTGACATTCTAATACCTTGCAATGATAGTGTTATGCATTGCAATCCTTCCTACTTAGTTCTAAATGTAAACCCAAAAGGGATAAAGGCAACCAATTAATAGCCCGTTCAGAATAAAAAGGTAAAACCCCTCACCCATCCACCTACTAAATAACTTTGGCTAAGTCACCTTAGTTATAGAAGCATTGTGCAACTGTCATTAACTTATAAGAGAAGAGTATGCATGAGATCATAGTATACACATGTTAAATAGATGCAATAATATAAAACACATTAGATCAGAATTTAAACAATAGTCTTCTTCTTGGATCGTAACCATGTTCCCGTTTTCACCTCTGTTATATCTAAAAGGAAAGAACACAGGTCATAATTACCTTCCGAGTCATTTATAGCATATAAGATCCAACACTAGCAAGTATGTATATATAATTATATATATTCTGACAACTTAAACTACCAGCTTGTAACTACTTTCCCCTCCCTATCTACATACACAGTTCTAAATATCTCTCCACCCCTCAGGATTTGGGCATTATCCACTATTCTTGCACAGGGACTTATGGTTTCCTGCTTTGGCCATCCCGCTAGGCCACAAATGTGTTCATCCTGAGGTGACCGCCCCATAAACTAAACCACAAATGTTACTACATTATCGGGTTGAAGGCTGTAGCCACTACCCTTATTCAGGGACTAATGGGGTAATTTCCTACCTTTTGCCTTCCCCACATTCATTTTTATAGAGGAGCAAACATGCAGCATACCTCTTCCAGCTCGTTTAAAGGCTATGGGCCAATATGTCTTCAATTCCAAAAAGAAATCACATAACAGCTATGGGCATGCTTCCCATCTCCACCCTTACCTGGACACGTCAAATTTAGAAATGCAGAACATACAGCATTTTGTTACGGATCAGTAAAGGATTATGGGCCAATATGTCTCAATGACAGCTATGGGTATGTTTCCCATCTTTTAATCCTACCGGACATTTAAAGTTAGTGAAGCAAACTACAAATCCTTTTCCAGCTCTGTTAAAGGTTAAAAAGGCCATTATGCCTGCAATTCAAACAACCCCACCACAACAATTGGATAAGTTCCTCATATTTCAGACTTTCTCCTGGACATCTAACCGCAACTCATAAAGCGTTTCATACTAAACCTCACGGCAAAGGGCCTGCACAGCTGCACATTGTAGTGACAGTGGCATTCTGCTACTTAAAGGGACAGTCTAGTCAAAATGAAACTTTCATGATTCCAATAGGGCATGCAATGTTAAACAACTTTCCAACTGACTTTTATCATATTTGATTTGTTTACTTGGTGGTATTTTTCAAAATCTAAACCTAGGTAGGCTCAAACTAGTTTCTAAACCGTTGAAAACTGCCTCTTAGCTCAGGGCATTTTGAAAGTTTTTCACAGTTGGAATATTGTGCTTGCTCCCGTGGTGTTATTTAGGAGTCTGCACTAATTGGCTAAACTGCATGTCTGTCTAAAGCACTGAGATAAGGGGGCAGTATTGCAAAGGCTTAGATACAAAATAATCACAGAGGTAAAACATATATTAATATAACTGTGTTTGTTATACAAAACAGAGGAATGGGTAATAAAGGGATTATCTAACTTTTTAAACCTATGTTACCATTTCCACTGAAACTCCTTGGTCCTGGATGTTAAAACTGAAAGACATACTCCATACAATGGTTACCTTAGGCATATAATTGTAATATCTTACAGATAAGACCACTCACACAATGTAACAAAAGAAAAGCTCCTCCCCCTGGCTGCAGCTGCTAGCTAAGGTGTACACTATACCTTAACACAATGACTTTGCACACATCCTCTGTTTTAAAAGGATGTTCTTGGGGGCGGAGCTTGCCACAATACAGGGCGGCTGCACTTAAGATTAGCTCCGTGGACCAAGTGGTAAATACTATACATTTTCGGCTTCCCTCACCCTTCTACCCTCAGCCACATAATCCCTGCATTCCCCGTTCCCACTTTAGCAGAGGGATAGAAAAGAAGAAGAGAGCGCAGAGTGCAAATTGGGAACTTTTCTCCATACTTTAGATTTACCCCAGCAGTGACGGGAGACAACTTCCGGCTTCTTCCCAGACCCAGCTTGGCGCCAAACTTACCCCTTAAACATTTACTGGATCACTTTCTTCTCCACTATTCTCAACTAATTGGGCTACCACATACCACCTAAGCCCAGAGATTGAGAGATTCCTGCCCGGCGGAGACAGAGGAGACACAGAAGCAAAGGGCTGTGAAGGCCCAGACAGGACTCCATCACGCTGACGGCGTGCGATTCACAGCTCAGCCCAACCACTACTCTGCTCTACGCGCACTAAGGAGGAGTACCGTCACAGCACCCAGGTGCACAACTAGAGCCTTCTCTCCCACGCACAGTGAGCCTTCAGACAGCGGTTGCCAGCACATCGAGGTAGCCGTGGGGGGTCTAGCGGAGGTCACACGCAGGAGGTAAGTCAGCATCTCCCACATGCAACCTCACCTACTTTAAGGATCCTCTGCCAGACAGCTTTCTACGGCCTCCTTTTACTAGTTTACATATAAATATATACGGCCAAGCAAGTGAGTATGTAAGTAAGCACACGCGTGTTTCTAACAGGGGCCTCTAGCTCATTGGGCCTAATTCCCTATAGTCCTCATTGTCTCCATTTCATCTCCCTGAAATACAATTAATTAATTACACTCACAGGTATCCTGACAATAGGTTTAGTTTCGTATTCTGGGGGGCCAACAGTTTAGTGGTTAATAGCTTTATTAGAGTAGTTGCAATGTGGGGGTCTGGCGGTTTAGGGGTTTATAGGTTTATTTAGTGTTGGCGATGTGGAGGGCGGTGGATTAGCGGATCGGGGGTGGCGGATTAGCGGTATATATATATATACATATTATTTAATAACACTCACAGGTATCCTGACATATATCCCCCTTCCAATTTTAAATATATGTAGGACACATGTATTTGAATTGACTTAAAGTCAGTGGTACTTGGTGAGTGTACTGACAGTATGCATCATAGACAATCTTATTATGAAGAGAGTCCATTATTTTTGAGCCCTTATGCTCCCTAGCTAGGCATCTTTAAACTACAATACTTCTTTAGTGCATTTGGGGAAATTAAACTTCATTCTCCCTCTATGACTTGTAGTTGGGACCTAGGATGGCACGCTCGCAACTGATTAATATGGACCCATTTATCCTTAAAGGTATCATTTTTAGGGATCCTAATTTTATAGGCAACTGGAGATATTTTGTCAGTAATGACAAAAGGACCCTTCCATGATGGGAGAAATTTCTTCTCCTTAACCTAATCTTTTCCAAAGTTATAAAGATAAACCTTATCATTTATTTAATATTCCTTTTTTGACATTTGAGATCATAATAGGTTTTAGCGGCAGTTGTGGACTTCTTTATGTTCCTTTGAGCAAATGTAAAGGCATATTGCAGGTGCTTCCTTAAGTTCTCCATATATTGATGTGTATTTGCAGCATTTATCAAGTTCTTGTCTGATGTAATGTACAATAGATGTTGAGGTAGAACCATTTTTCTACCAGTCATCAATTCGAAAGGTGACATCTTAGTAGCACTACTTGGAGTTGCTCTTAATACCATTAGGACTAGAGGTAATTTTACATCCCAGTCTTTACCCATTTCACTCACAAATATTTTGAGGATTTTCACAATGGACTGGTTGTAATGCACTACACCACCATTAGAGGCAGCTCTATAAGCAATATGGAGCTTTCTTTTAACCCCTAGTCATTTCCACATTTTGGTCATCTCTTCGCTAGTGAACTGGGTCCCCCGATTGGATTCGATTCACTGGGGTAAACCAAATCTGGAAAACACGTGGTTGATGAGCAATGCTGCACATGTTTCAGCAATATTATTAGGTGCACTGATGCACTCTACCTATAGAATAGGCATGTCACTCAACATGTATCTGTTACCTCTAGATGACCTACTTACTGGATCAATAAAATCAATTTGGATATCTTACCATAGCATTACCATCCCCCTTTTCTGTAATGGCGCTCAATGCGTTGGCACAGTGGGTTGGAACTGTGGACATATTAAACAACCTTGGCAGTAGGTTTGAACATCTTTCAACATGTGTGGCCAAAAGGCGTAGTTATGGAATATTTCATACATTAATTTGGCACCCCGATGGCCAGATATGGGAGCATCATGGGCATGTTGAAGCATGAGACCTCTGAACTTTGTAGGTGCCACCCATTGCTGGATACCAGTTTTGGAGGTTCTAATTAACAAACCATCCTGTAATTTAAATTATGATCTGAATTTCATTAAGATTCTAAGATCTTCCTTGCCAATACCATACTCTTTTGAGATGGAGTTGTTTTCAGGATCTTCTATGTGTTTATAGAAGATACCTATAATGGGGTCTTCTTTTTGACTAGTGATCAGGTCCTCACTAGGATAATCCTGACTCCATTGTACCAGGTTAGGCTCCCTTTGTTGTTTAGCCTGGTTTCTGGTAATGGCTTCTACCTGAATTGCACCCATTAAGTGGTCGATATTAAGGAGTTCTCCAGTTATGGCTCCTTATTTGGCTAATGAATCTGCAAGATCATTGCCATCCTTTTTTTTGTTTGTCCGATTTTAACTAACCAATAAAGGTTATGTTTTATATATACTATACTAGCGCTCTTGTTCTCTTTTTGTTTGGTGGATTCCTTTGCCTTTGAGCGCTAGTATCCCTGCCTGAGTGCTTTCCTGTCTATCCCCGGAGTAAGTTGTGAAGATTTCGGAGCTGGGATAAGGATTACCTTTGTACGGAGCCTTGGTGTCACTGCTGAGGAGGTGCGGCTCTGAGCAACAGCTTTGATTGATGAATGCCCGATATAATGCTTGCCGCAATTGCCGTTTGAGGTAACCGGTTGGAGGATCGTCCTGTGAAAACTTGGACACGCCCCCTGGTGGGTGTGTATTCACGGCGCCTCTGGAAAAGATCTGGTGAGACACGACAACAGCGACGGTTTGAATAAGTGTAGCTGACACAGAGTGCCGACGGAACTTAGCTGACGGACGGCCTCCCATGGAGGATATCCTCTGGGCTCCCGAATAACAGGTGAGACTGTATTGTCAGCACACTTTATTGCATACATTTACAAGTAACGGATGACTATCTGGGGATTGCATTTACCACCACCAACTACTCTGGGTATGCTATAGGCATTATCCTATAGTATATATTTGATACGGGACTGTTTACAGCACTACTATATAGGTGTTTGGCTACCTCACACTCCCCTTTTTGTTTTTTCTGCAAGATCATTGCCATCCTTATCAGGATCTAGAATCCTGGATTGACCCTTGGTCTTTTTCCAGTGTATGGTTAAACCATTGGATACCACTAATTCATCAATTTCGCAAAGCAACTTGCCATGTTTGACTGGTTTGTTGTTAGTTTTCTGCATGCCATTTCTCTTCCAAGTTGGCAGGTATTCAACAAAACTGTTGCGCACATAATTTGAGTCAGTAATGATCACAAATTCATAAATACCTTATTCAATAGCCACCTCAATGGTTTTTAGAACAGCTGTGAGTTCTGCAATTTGACTGTATCTTGGTCCAATGTTGAAACCTACAGAAGTATTTGGGAATCCATTTGCCCAAGTTATACCAATGCCAGCAACTAATCTGCGCTCATTATCAATTGTGGCATGGTAAGAACAAACGTCAATATTTATACCCAAAGTAAGGTTTGACAATGGTCCTCGTATATTTTATATGAGGAAAGCAATTGTTCCTCCAGGAAATCATCTTCTACTAACTCTTACCCCTGATCCTTAGCAGTACAGTCATGGAGCTCAGTAAGCCCCTGTGAGACAGGATTCTTTTTATTTTGCTTATAGTGAATTTCTAAAGCCAGCCTTGTAAGGAAAGAGTCCAAGCTGTTATGCGGCTATTGGACAGGTTCCCATCTCTTATTGTCTCACTTTGCAGATATAGCAAAGGCTGGTGGGCCATTTCTACAATAATTTACTCGCCTTATATATAGCTGCAGAAATTTTGTAGAGCCCATACAGTACATAAGAGGGCTTTTTCGCAATCACTAAATTTTATTTCTACTGGGGATAAAGTTTTGCTTGCATAAGCAATGACTTTGCTTAAATTATCATGCTTTTGGTATAGCACTCATGCTTATATCTGTGTAACCTGTCCTTAAGTAGAAAGGTTACCCCCTTCAGGGTATGCTAAGCAAGATGCTTGAGTGAGTTTTCTCTTCAGCTGTCTGGTATAAAACAGCACTCATGCTTACATCCGTGTAACCTGTCTCTAAGAAGAAAGGTTTACCACCTTCAGGGTACGCTAAGCAAGGTGCTTGAATGAGTTTTCTTTTCAGCTCATTTATGGCTGTCTCTTGAGCCTCACTCCAGTGCCATGGTTTAGCTAATGGTGGTTTAGCTAATTCTGTTTAATTATCAATAAATTTGCAGTGGTTTAGCTAATTCTGCTTAATTATCAATAAATTTGCGAGAATAATTCGTCATACCCAGGAATGATATTAATTCCTTTAAGTTAGTTGGGTTCTTAGAATTTATTATAGCTTCCAACTTTTTCTTCTGAGGATTTAGCCCTTCAGAAGTAACTTCATGTCCCAGACGTTTAAGTTCTATGATGTGTTTTTCAAAGTCTGTGCTTTTGATCAAAACATCATCAACATAGGATAAAATCCCACTTTCCAGTGCATCAGGCATAGCCTTATGCATGAATACAGCACATTCATGTCCTGAATTTATGTATCCAAATGGGAGCCTTTGGAATGCATACTGGACCTTTTGGAAGGAAAATGCTAGCTTATACTGGTCCTCCTTGTGTATCTTTATGGTCCAATATCCCTGTGCACAATCAATGGCAGTGAATATTTTGGATCTCTGCATCTGCGCTAGGCACTGGTCAATGTATGGCACAGGCCAGCCAAACATGTACACTCGTTTGTTTAGCTGTCTTAAGTCAGCACACAAACTCCATTGTCTATTGGGCTTAAGAACACCTAGGATAGGATTGTTATAAGAACTATGCACTGATGATACCCCTTTCTTCCAGGTTCCTTATGATTTCTACAAGAGAATCATATGAGGCTAAAGAGAGTCTGTATTGTTTAACAAAGACATGTGGTGAATTGGGATCTGTTTGGATTCTTGCAATGTGCATGTCTGTAGTCCCACAGTCATAAGAATCCCTAGCAAAAATATCCTTGTACTCCATCAGGAGTTCTCACAGCTGTTGGCGTTCATCATCACTGAAACAGCCATTAGCTAAGGAGATTTTCTCTTTGCCTATTTGCTGAAATCCTTGGAAGATTTCAGGCTGTCCTATCTCATAGGCTTCTCCCAACCTATCGGTGAGATCCATTTGATTATAATTTATATTGCCCCCATGATTCTAGGTATTGGGGTATTCTTGCTCTTTGGTTGGCTGGTCCAATACTAGGGAGGCTTCTTCAATTTTACAGACGCCTTCTTCTGAGCTGAAGGGATACATAGACTGAATTGTAAACAATCCCTCTGGCATAGATGTGAAGGATTGTTCTATTAACTGTTCTACATTTAAGTATTCTTCAGGTATTAGTCCAATTATATTATTCTGGAATCCAAAAGTGTAGTAACTGGATTCTAGAGCATATCCTATGGTGGTTCCCTTGGACAAGGTGATATCCTGTGGGGTCATGTTATGCACAATAACATGTATTGGAATAGTTCCAATATTTACCATAGGAGTAGAGGGTCATTGTTATACCCAGATTTTTCATTCTATTGGAGATGCATATTAATGTTTCAGAAGTTTTTAATTTTTGACCTCTTTTTACCTGTAAGGCTAAGAGGAATTTATCAGCCCCAGTAGGGATTACAACATTGTTAGACACCTGCATATTCACAGCATATGGCATTTGCTGGTTTGATTTCAGGGCTGCATTTTCATCCTGAAATATTTCAGGGTCCCCCTTTAACCTGCTGCAGAGGCAAAGGTCAATCAAATCTATTTGTATGGCATATTTATGTAAGAGATTGTTGCCAATGTATATTTGATTATGAGGATTATCTAAAACTAAAAACAGGTGCTTTGCTGATTTATTACCTATAGAGATAGATAATAAACATTTAGCTGTGACGTTATAGCTTTCATAGGCCCAGAGATCTTGGGATAAAAGATATTTAATCACCTTTGGTTCAGTGATCTGTGCTAACAAGCCTTCGCTTATATAGCTAGCTAAGTTCAATTTGGCATATTTGGTTTTTCCAAGGCACTTGAATAGGGATAAATAGATCATCTTTAACTTTCTCAATTTCTGCAAGGAATTGAAAGTGATCTCTCCCTTTAGGGGAATTAAGATCCCCCTTGTGGAGGGATATGGTTAATACATCACCGTCTAAGGAAATATTGGCTATCCTTCCAGGAGAAATTAAAAAAAATGGTTATTTCAGGTACAGAGTTATTCCTGAAATGAATCTCCACAGCATCTGGCTTATCTTCCACCATGTGACATTTATGTCTGGTGCGAGATATGCCAGACCGCTCATAATTAATAGGCTTTTTTACTTGTGACCAAATTACATTATTTATGCAATCAATTATGGTGCTTAATCGCTTCAGGAGATCAATACCAATGATTAAACAATCAGTTGGCAGATCCACTATAATGACAGGGTGTCTTATTACCCTGTTCCCCAGCTTTAGCTTTAACCATGCAGTATCGTAGACTTTGAGAGAGTCACCCCAACACCTATTAGTGAACCTTCAAATTCCCTGAGTTTAGGCTTGTGGGGCATTAGCTCATTTAGCTGTGTGTAGTACCTGTGGGATAAAATAGTTGCCCGAGATCCAGTATCAATTAATTCCATGATAGAGTTGGAGACTGATTCCTGGAGCTCAGCACATACATAATATCTCCCTGCAGTTTCTACCATTTCACACATAAAATGTGCATGTTTACACAATTGTTTTACCTGTATCAATCACTTTACCTGATGCAGAAGAATTTTCACTCTTACCTCTCATTTTCTCTATAATAAGGCTGACAGGGTTCCTGTGTACTGCGTCTGTGGGAAAAGGGTTAGGGGACAACTGCAAAAGAAGAGGTTTGTTAGAGCTTCCAGGCTGAGGCTGCCTGTCATCACCGCTAAAATGTCTGTTTCTGGGCTGCAAGGAGAGAATATAATTAGTACTATTATTGGCATTTATCATTTCATTTGGTATATCTCTCTCCCTCAGGTAATACCAGCGTATTTATGACTGTGCCTGTGGTCCACTGCTGGCCACTGGCTGTACCCCTAAAAAAGGATTATTAGGGTGTTGAGCCGTCAAAGCTTGACTCATATTAGTGAACAGTGTACATAATTGATTTAACTGCGTACTAAGTTGGCCCACTTGACTTTACAAGCTCTTTTTAACCATAAACCGATTTTTTTATATCCCTGGGTACTGATTCCTGGATTCTTGGGATCCCTCAGAATCATAGCTATTATTTCTATTTTGATGTGGTTGTCTTTGGGGTTCAACTTGTTCAGCGTTAATATCTTGGGGAGCACTATATACATTTTGAGTATATTCTCTCTACACCTCAGCCCTTGATGGGGGAGGGGCAGAGTTAAAACTTTGTGGGGAAGGCCTGTTTTCTCAGGCCACTTCCGCATAAGTTTTCTTCTTGGACTCTAAGTTGAGGGGGCTAGGTGACTCCCTAGTTTCTGCCACAATTTTGGGGCTGGGCCTTGGTTCCCTCTTAATCCCCTGTTCACCGGACTGCTGAATAGAGTATAACTTTGTACTCTCTTTGATCAGCCAGTCCAATGAGCAGTTCTCATCAAAATCTCTAGCCAAATTAAGCTTGATGTGTGCGGGCAATGCTTCGTAAAATAAATTCACAAATTCTGAGCTTTCAAATATGGGGTAGTCTTCGGCCATACTGTACGCACTTTTTAGTGCAGAAAGGAATTCTATAGGGATTTGATTTGTGCCACTTTTCAGGCCGTATACAGCTATTTTCGCAGCTGTTTTAGTGTGATATTGCCTGAACTCCTTTTTGCACTGTTGCTTTGTTTCACTCCAGGAATGAATATTCATATCATTTAGTGAAGCAAAGAATTTGTGACGTTTACCTTCAAAAACCCAGGGCAGAAATAAAAATTTTGACTGCTCACTATTAAAATTCATTATGGATAAAGCATTTTCATAGACCTCTAAGTGGTGAATTGGTTCCCTTGTTGGAAAATTTAGGTACTGCACCACTTAAGAATGTAATTATTTTAGGGGTGTCATATACCTTATTAGATGTATCTTGGGCCTTCCTAGGGACCTTATTTTTGGGGCTTGAGAGCCCCTTTTCTGCCCTATGTGTACTATGGGGAGACCCCTTACGTACATTAGTATTATGTGGGTTATCTGGATAGCTGGCTCCGCCCCCTGACTCACTATTATCACTCCCCTCCCCCTCCAAAGTGTAGCAGTTCCCTGAATTTAAAGCATGAGGTGACTGTCTATGTGGGAAGTTTAGAGAAGATAGGAATGTGTGAAGGAGCGCCTCACCTGGGGCTAGAGTACGTTTGGACAGGTGGCTAAATAATAGTTGATTTCAACAACATATATAAATGGTGTCTAATAGTGAGTGTGTATTGACTAACACACAACCGTTGGAGTCAACGAGTAGTGTAGAAGGCAAATAGTGTAGGAGACAAAATGATGCCACTAAATATTGTACACAATGGTAGTATTAGAATTATATAATGGAAGGTGCCAACAGCATATGTAAATGGTGGCTACAGCTTTGGTGTATGTTAATTATCATACAGACATTTAGATCTACAAATGATGTGAGAAGGCAAGGTGGTACAACAAAATACTGACCACGATAGTAGTGTTGAAATTGCGTATATAATTACTACAGATAAAAGAATAAAAAGAGACAAATAGCACTATTGCAGTACCGATAGAACAAATTGGAGCAATAAGCTACATACAGCTTTTACCGCAACAAAATCAATTACAATAAGTATCGTGAAATACTGATATAAAGTTAAGATACTATTAAAAACTGGTCTAGTGTATTTAAACCGTTAAAAGAAATACTGTGCAGTATTGATACAGTGCATTGATACAGGTATATTTTGCTAAAGTCTTACAATAAACGTCTCATATAGTGTAACGATTCACGTTAGGACAAATCTATACAGTAAAAAATTGATGCAATAAAACTAATATAGTTAAAGTTGATACAATGTGACTATCGTGGAGAAATACTGTGTAACGATGAAGCATCTCAGATATAAAGAAAATCAGGAATCTGCTTATCAATTAGATGAATATAGAGACTAATTATTTCAAATGTATATACAGAAATGTGACTGTGCTAATAGTTATCTAAGCAACTCCTAAGAATACAATGATACAATGATAATGTAGAGTGGCCAATCTACTTTTGTACACAACTATGATACGGTAAAAACATATATATATATATATATATATATATATATATATATATATATATATATATATATATATATATATATATATATATATATATATATATATATATATATATATATATAAAAGAGTGTGCAGAAAATAATAATGATGTGTCCAAAAAAAAAAAAGTCCAATAGTAGGGATATCCCTAAAAAAAAAAAAAAGAAGATAAACAATGTCCCAATTGGAAGTGGGTGTCCTGAATGGAAGGGTCCCACTATGGTGGAAGGCTTGTTGAAGGTAGAAATGCGTAGACCTGATCTATTTATGACATACCAGCCCGAGTTTGTTGCAAAAAGGTGAGCACATTTCTTATTTAGCTTAAATTAGTTATAAAGTTAGCTATAGCTTTCTTTCTTTTTTTTTCTTCACAGGTTTTTATTATAACTTCAATATTGTATTTTTCTAAATCCAGATAAAGGATATATAAATCTCCTTTGAAATATTTGGTTCTCCACCTCCTTCACGACCATAGTGTGATTCCACCATTCCATTCAGGACACCCTCTTCCAATTGGGACATTTTTTTTTTATTATTTTTTTTAGGGATATCCATACTATAACCTCTTATTTAGCTACAATAAAACAAATTTTAAAATATATCACAATAGCTACAAATAACTTAATACACATTATAGAGATTTGACTGCAATAAGTAAGACTGGCTTATAAATATAAAGTACAAATTATTTTCTAGCAAATAAAATTATTTAGCATTAATGTGACCAGTTCTAAACTACACAGGACTATGAATATAAATTTAAAATACCAAATATCCCTTTAAATCACCAGCTTCAATTAAACTGTAGCGACAAATTTACTTTAAAATATTAAATTATAACATAATTATACATTACCACATAAGCCAGTATGAGAATTTTCAGCTTTTTCAGATAAATCCGTTCACCTCATAAATAAGGAAGCTTTTTGCAATTATGGAAAAAGAAAGCTAGGCCCAGTTTTGCTTTATAAAGACTGTGTTCCAAAGGCAGCAGTTGTGAGTGAGTCAAAATTACAGCAAAGACCCTTTTCTTTCCTTTTGCATGAGCATATTTCTAATAATTTTTGAGTGCATGGGCTTATGTTTAGGACAAATATTCATAGGACAGCTTATTTAGTATGTATCAGTCTTATTTGGAATTTCCCTGTCAGACCAGACTCTGAAAAACAAAGAAAAGCATTATTTATTTTTATCTTGAAGGTTTGCAAAACATTTTGAATTCATCAATACAGCCATTCATTTAATATAGGGCATTTATCCAATATATTATAATTTTCAGATCAATGCATATATATATATATATATATAGATATTTTCAATATGATCTGAGTATAAATGAAACATTTGAAAATTATACAATTCATATAGATGAGTTTCTAACTTCTCTTTCAGCTATTAAGATTTAAATTCTTATATGCTTTCAGCATTCACAGGGTTAAAGATGTTTCTCTGTGTTCTCCTGCTATTTTCCATTGAGACGTACATCTGAGCTTTGTGTATTTAAACTCAGTATGGGACAATTTAACACCTATACAATAAGAGCTACATCCTCTGAGATTCAGCTAGTTTCAAAGATCACTTCAGACTGAGCGACTGCTGTGCGCAGGGGGTCTGTAGCTTTATTACACATCTTGGGCAGGAAATCCATATATGGGCGTTCAAACTTGAGTGTGTCATTCATCAAACTGAGTGTGTAATCATAAGATAATTTTGAAAGCAATTCCTTTGATGAATTGGGACAAAGGTTTGCAATGTGTCCTTGACAAATGAGAAAGGGGGGTTGTGTTACAAACAGCTTCACAAATAAATAAATTATTTGGTGTAGATAAATATATTTATTTATATATATATATATATATATATATATATATATATATATATATATATATATATATATATATATATATATACATATTATTTAATAATACTCACAGGTATCCTGACAATAGGTTTAGTTTAGTATTAGTGATGTGGGGGGAGTGGTGGTTTAGGGGTTAATAGCTTTATTAGAGTAGTTGCGATGTGGGGTCCAGCGGTTTAGGGGTTTATAGGTTTATTTAGTGTCAGCGATGTCGGGGGGCAGTGGATTAGCGGTATTTAGACTGGGTTCTATGTTGGGGTGTTATGTTTTTACATAACCTGATTTTCCCCATAGACATCAATGGGGAATGCATTATAGTGATCAACATTCCGCGATCGCAGGTGTTAGTTTTTTTCTAACACTCTCTCTCCATTGATGACTATGGGAGAAAACGTGCATGAGCACGTCAAGTCAGGCCTTGCCTTTTGTGATTAACACACCATACCAGAAAAAAAAGGTTTTTCTGTAACTTGTAATGACAGCACTTTGGAAAGTTTTTAGTGTTATTTACGCACCGGGTTTAGTGCACAACTTGTAAACTTGGTCATTAAGGCTTATTTCAGTACTTGTAAACATAAATATCCACTGGACCAAAACTGTCCCTTCTACTTTTAAGCCACCATGGCAGAATACTTCTATTCAGATGCATTGTAAGTCTCTTTATCATGAAAACCTTTTGCTCTTTATTATTTATGCATATCCTCTCCTGATAGGATCTGCCACAATCCCTATAGTTATAGGGACCTGCTCATGTATTCAAAAAAACTTTTATGACCTTTTTGGGCACTTATTTTTATTGGTTGTTGCGCTGTTAGTACTGGTCTTTAAAATAAGTTGCTGACTTCTCTTGTATTCCAATTTTAAGGCAAATAATACAGCTTTGAGTCTCTTGAAATCAGCAAGTGATACCTCAAATGTGGTCTGAGCTCTGTCAGAAATGTGGCTTACACAATATTAAAGGGACAGCAAACAATTTGAGATTGTATAAAAAAAAAGCTTAAAGGGACAGTGTACTTGAATTTTTTATTGTTTAAAAAGATAGATAATCCCTTTATTACCCATTCCCCAGTTTTGCATAACTAACACAATTTTATGAATACACCTCTATGATAGTGATGTTGCGAACTGTTCGCCGGAGAACAGTTCCCGGCGAACATAGCTTGTTCGCGTTCGTCGATGCGGGCGAACATATGATCCGCCCCTATGTGTCATCATTGAGGAAACTTTGACCCTGTATCTCACAGCCTTCGGACACATTTGAGCCAATCAGCAGCAGACACTCCCTCACAGACCCTCCCAGCTCCTTCGCAGCAGCCATTTTAGATTCAATACGATCTTGCTTTCTTAGTGAGAGGAGCTTTAGTGTTGCTGCTGCTGACATTATAGGGAAATAGATAGCTAGGCTAGTGTATTTAGTGTCCACTACAGTCCTGAAGGACTCATCTGATCTCTGCTGTAAGGACAGCACCCCAAAAAGCCCTTTTTAGGGCTATAACTTCAGTCGTTTTTTTTTTATTATTATTTGTAATTTTATTTGCATTTGCCTGGCTTTCAGCCTGTGTGTGAGACTCACAGCATATACTGTGATTAGTGCCACCACTGATATGTGCTTAACATTAGTGTAAATTTAACCAACAAAACTTTTAAATCATTTTGCTAGTGTAATCTAATTTCATTTTCTATCAGGCCTGTGTCTCAGGCTCACACAGCATATACTGTGGTTAATTGCTCTGTGCCAGCCACCACTCATATCTGCTTAACATTAGTGTAAATTTAAACAACAAAACTTTTAAATCATTTTGCTAGTGTAATCTAATTTCATTTTCTATCAGGCCTGTGTGTCAGGTTTACACAGCATATACTGTGGTTTATTGCTGTGCCAGCCACCACTCATATCTGCTTAACATTATTGTAAATTTAAAAAAAAAAACCTTTTAAATCACTTTGCTAGTGTAATCTAATTTCATTTTCCATCAGGCCTGTGTGTCAGGCCCACATCATATAGTGTGATTAATAGCTCTTTTTTTTCCACCACTTATATCTGGTGTAACATTAGTGTAAATTTTTTTAAATTTTTTTTTTTTACATCAGTCCTCTTCTAGTGTTATTTAATTTTAGTTGCCAGGCCAGCCTGGCTGCCATTACTGCCAGCCTGTGTGTCAGGCTGCCAGCATATACTGTGCCTACTTCCATCCTCAGTGCCAGTCCCCCACTCCTATCTGGTGTAACATTAGTTTAAATTTTGTAAAAAAAAACTTTTACATCAGTCTTCTAGTGTTATTTAATTTTAGTTGCCAGGCCAGCCTGCCACTCGTGCCAGCCTGTGTGTCAGGCTGCCAGCACATACTGTGCCTACTTCTATCCAGAGTGCCATCACTCCTATCTGTTGTAACATTAGTATAACTTTTTTAAAAAAAAAAAAACGTTTACATCAGTCTGCTATTGTTATTTAATTGTAGTTGCCTGTCTGCCAGCGTGTGTGCCAGGCCCACTTTCCAACTAGTGCCACGAATCATATTTGTTATAACAGTAGTGTAAATATTTTAAATAAAAACTTTTTTGACTGTGAATCATCAGTCTGCTAGTGCAATTGAATTGCAGTTGCCTGCCTGCCAGCGTGTGTGCCAGGCCCACTTGCCAACTAGTGCCACCAATCATATTTTTTATAACAGTATTGTAAATATTTAAAATAAAAACTTTTTTGACTGAGAAACATCAGTCATCTAGTGTAATGTAATTGCAGTTGCCTGCCTGCCAGCGTGTGTGCCAGGCCCACTTGCCACCTAGTGCCACCAATCATATTTGTTATAACAGTAGTTTAAATATTTAAAATAAAAACTTTTTTGACTGAGAAACATCAGTCATCTAGTGTAATCTAATTGCAGTTGCCTTCCTCCCAGCGTCTGTGCCAGGTCCACTTGCCAACTAGTGCCACCAATCATATTTGTTATAACAGTAGTGTAAATATTTAAAAAATATATTTTTTGACTGTGAAACATCAGTCTGCTAGTGTAATCTAATTGAAGTTGCCTTCAATGTATCTATCTATCAAATCTATCTATCTCGTGGTTGTGCAAATGGACTGTTTGCGGTTGTTTGCGGTGCGTTACACAGGGAGTTTGGTCTGTCACTGTGAAGCGGGCGTAACCCTTACACTACCTGATTGATACAACATCATACCTGATGTTTTAAAGCACGTTATTCCAAACAAATTAGGAATGTTAGGTGATTTAGGCCCTTTATGGGTTAAAACCAGACTCTGCATCAACTATGTAATTTTCCGTGGGAGTTTTGCCATGGATCCACCTCCGGCATGCTACAGTCCAGGTGTTTGTCCCCTTGAAACAACTTTTCCATCACTATTGTGGCCAGAAAGAGTACTTGTGGGTTTTAAAGTTTGCCTGCCTATTGAAGTCAATGGCGGTTCGCCCGGTTCGCGAACATTTGCGGAAGTTCGAGTCCGCCGTTCGCAAACCTAAATTTTTAGGTTCGCGACATCACTACTCTATGATTACCATGTAACCAAGCCTCTGCAGGCTTTTGACAGACATTCATTTTAGCCAATCAGTCCTGACTCCTAAATAACTCCACGTGCGTGATCACAATGTTATCTATATGGCACACATGAACTAGCCCTGTCTAACTGTAATTTTTTTTAAATACACTGAGATAAGAGGCGGCCTTCAAGGGCTTAAAAATAATCATATGAGCCTACCTAGGTTTAGCTTTTAACAAAGAATACCAAGAGAACAAAGCAAATTTTATTATAAAAGTAAATTGGAAAGTTGTTTAAAACTGCATGCCCTATTGGAATCATGAAATGTTTAATTTTGTCTTGAATGTCCCTTTAATTGTGCATAGTTAAATAGCTTTGCAATATACTTTAATTATTCATTTTGGCTCTTTTTGCAGCAAATTAAGTCTGTAAATTGTGGGTTTTCTACTTTAAAGAATATGAAAAGCACCCTGCTGACTTCTCAAAGTTAACCATGTTACATATATGTCCCTAATTGGCTTTTTCTGAGAACTTAAAAACAGCATCCATAACAGAAAATTCAATCTTCTGACAAGCTACATCTTATGGACTCTATAGCTACTAAATTTCCTGTATACACAACTCTGGAACTGCAGAACGGACATCTGAGACCTATAGTGGCGTTAAACATGGGATGGTACTTGACTCCTTAGAGAATCAAATAATTATTTCCCAATGCAATGGACTGTTTTTGGAGAGGTTGTGGCTCCATAGTGTCATTATGTCACATATGGTAGACTTGTCCAATGTGAAAACCTTTTCTGCAATTCCTGAATAATTTACCAACTTATTTAAATGTGAGGTTACATTATATCCCCTCTTCTTGTATTTAATAAAAGACAAAACTGTTAGAGTAGTGCTAAGCAACTTATCAGAGGAAATGGAAACAACCAGCGACTCACACATACAAAACTAGGAAGCATGAGTAACTCACAACCTCTCAGTTGAATGATAACAATGTTACATAACCAAATATGACTTTCTTCTTCCTTATAGCTTTTTGTCAAGTTAAAAAAATGTGTCACAACCCTGAATATATTGATATGTTCCCAGCAAGCAAGATTAGGACAACATGTATTACTCTTTTTGTAATGCCCATGCTGTTCTTCCTGATAAGTCTATCTCCACAATATCGTTACAAATATGTAATAATTAAAGTTACTAATATTATGCATATTATCTTTCTGTTACACCATAGTGCAGGCAGCTTTCAAGAAATTAACAGGCAATCAGTGACTTATTCAGGCTATTCTAACTTACGGCTAGATTTAGAGTTTTGTCGGTAAAGACCCGCGTAGCTAACGCTGCTTTTTTCCCAGCGCACCCTTAAGACAACGCTGGTATTTAGAGTTGTCTGAGGGGCTGCGTTAGGCTCAGAAAAGGGAGCAATGAGCCTAATTTAGCTCCACATCAACCCTCAATACCAGCGTTGCTTACGGTAGCGGTAAGCTGGAAAAACGTGCTCGTGCACGATATCCCCATAGGAAACAATGGGGCAGTTTGGGCTGAAAAAAGACCTAACACCTGCAAAAAAGCAGCGTTCAGCTCCTAACGCAGCCCCATTGTTTCCTATGGGGAAACACTCTCTAAGTCTGCACCTAACACCCTAACATGAACCCCAAGTCTAAACACCCCTAACCTTACACTTATTAACCCCTAATCTGCCGCCCCCGCTATCGCTGACACCTGCATTATACTATTAACCCCTAATTAACACCGCCGCAACCTACATTATCCCTATGAACCCCTAATCTGCTGCCCCTAACACCACCGACCCCTATATTATATTTATTAACCCCTAATCTGCCCCCCCAACGTCAATGCTACCTTACCTACACACTTATTAACCCCTAATCTGCCGACCGGACCTCGCCGCCACTATAATAAATGTATTAACCCCTAAACCGCCGCACTCCCGCCTCGCAAACACTATAATAAATAGTATTAACCCCTAATCTGCCCTCCCTAACATCGCCGCCGCCACCTACCTACAATTATTAACCCCTAATCTCCCGCCCGCACTGTCGCCGCTACTATAATAAAGTTATTAACCCCTAAACCTAACTCTAACCCTAACACCCCCCTAATATAAATATAATTTAAATGAAACTAAATAATATTCCTAAAATTAACTAAATTAATCCTATTTAAAACTAAATACTTACCTATAAAATAAACCCTAATATAGCTACAATATAACTAAGTTACAGGATTTATATTTATTTTACAGGCAACTTTGTATTTATTTTAACTAGGTACAATAGCTATTAAATAGTTAATAACTATTTAATAGCTACCTAGTTAAAATAAGTACAAAATTACCTGTAAAATAAATACTAACCTAAGTTACAAATACACCTAACACTACACTATCATTAAATTAATTAAATAAATAACCTACAATTAGCTAAATTAAAATACAATAAAATAAACTATTCTACAAAAAAATCAAACACTAAATTACAAAAAATAAAAAAGAATTACAAGATGTTTAAACTAATTACACCTAATCTAAGCCCCCTAATAAAATAAAAAATCCCACCAAAATAAAAAAGTGCCCTACCCTATTCTAAACTACCAAAGTAATCAGCTCTATTACCAGCCCTTAAAAGGGCTTTTTGCAGGGCATTGCCCCAAAGTAATCAGCTCTTTTACCTGAAAATAAAAATACAATACCCCCCCAACATTAAAACCCACCACCCACATACCCCTACTCTAACCCACCCAAACACCCCTTAAAAAAACCTATCGCTAACCCCCTGAAGATCATCCTACCTTGAGTCGTCTTCACCCAGCCGAGCCGAATTCTTCATCCAAGGTGCGCAGAGGAGGTCCTTGATCCGGTAGAAGTCTTCATCCAAGCGGGGCAAGAAGAGGTCCTCCATCCGGTAGAAGTGTTCATTCAGGCGGCGTCTTCAATCTTCATCCATCCGGAGCGGATCAGAGCCATCTTCAAAGGAGCCGACGCGGAGCCATCCTCTTCAACCGACGACTTCCCGACTAATGAAGGTTCCTTTAAGGGACGTCATCCAAGATGGCGTCCCTTCAATTCCGATTGGCTGATAGAATTCTATCAGCCAATCGGAATTAAGGTAGAAAAAATCCTATTGGCTGATGCAATCAGCCAATAGGATTGAACTGGCATTCTATTGGCTGATTGGAACAGCCAATAGAATGCCAGCTCAATCCTATTGGCTGATTGCATCAGCCAAAAGGATTTTTTCTACCTTAATTCCGATTGGCTGATAGAATTCTATCAGCCAATCGGAATTGAAGGGACGCCATATTGGATGACGTCATTTAAAGGAACCTTCATTCAGTCGTCGGCCGTGGACAGAAGAGGATGCTCCGCGTCAGATGTCTTGAAGATGGACCTGCTCCACGCCGAATGGATGAAGATAGAAGATGCCGTCTGGATGAAGACTTCTGCCCATCTGGAGGACCACTTCTGCCCGGTTGGATGAAGACTTCTCCCGGCTTCGTTGAGGACTTCGGCCCGGTTGGGTGAAGACGTCTCACGGTAGGGTGATCTTCAGGGGGTTAGTGTTTTTTTAAGGGGGGATTGGGTGGGTTTTAGAGTAGGGTTGGTTGTGTGGGTGGTGGGTTTTAATGTTGGGGGGGTATTTGTACTTTTTTTTTTTTACAGGTAAAAGAGCTGATTACTTTGGGGCAATGCCCCGCAAAAGGCCCTTTTAAGGGCTATTTGTAATTTAGTGTAGGGTAGGGCTTTTTTTATATTTTGGGGGGCTTTTTTATTTTGTTAGGGGGATTAGAGTAGGTGTAATTAGTTTAAAAATCTTGTAATTATTTTATTATTTTCTGTAATTTAGTGGGGGGGTTTCGTACTTTAGATCATTTTATTTAATTGTAATTAATTGTATTTAATTTAGTTAATTTATTTAATTATAGTGTAGTGTTAGGTGTTAATGTAACTTAGGTTAGGTTTTATTTTACAGGTAAATTTGTCTCTATTTTAACTAGGTAGTTATTAAATAGTTAATACATATTTAATAACTATTCTACCTAGTTAAAATAAATACAAAGTTGCCTGTAAAATAAAAATAAACCCTAAGCTAGATACAATGAAACTATTAGTTATATTGTAGCTATTTTAGGGTTTATTTCATAGGTAAGTATTTAGTTTTAAATAGGAATAATTTAGTAAATTGTAGTAATTTTATTTAGATTTATTGTATTTATATTTAAGTTAGGGGGGGTTAGGGTTAGACTTAGGTTTAGGGGTTAATACATTTACTATAGTGGCGGCGACGTTGGGGGCGGCAGATTAGGGGTTAATAAATGAAGGTAGGTAGCGGCGATGTTAGGCACGGCAGATTACGGGTGAATAATATTTAACTAGTGTTTGCGATGCGGGAGTGCGGCGGTTTAGGGGTTAATATATTTATTATAGTGGTGGCGATGTCCGGTTCGGAAGATTAGGGGTTAAAATATTTATTTTAGTGTTTGCGATGTGGGGGGTCCTTGGTTTAGGGGTTAATAGGTAGTTTATGGGTGTTAGTGTACTTTTTAGCACTTTAGTTAAGAGTTTTATACTACGGCATTGTAGTGTAAAACTCTTAACTACTGACTTTAGAATGCATTACCAGTCTTGACAGGAGAGGGTGTACCGTTCACTTTTGGTCAGACTCGTAATACCGGCGCTATGCAAGTCCCATTGAAAATATAGGATAAGCAATTGACGTAAGTGGATTTGCGGTATTTCCGAGTCTGGCCAAAAAAGTGAGCGGTACACCTGTAACTTCAAGACTCGTAATACCAGCGGGCGTTAAAAAGCAGCGTTGGGACCGGCCAATGCTGCTTTTTAAGCCTAACGCAAGACTCGTAATCTAGCCGTTTATTTGTGCGCACTTTCTGAGGCTCCAGCTCTTACTGTGCATGTGTAAAAGTACACAGTATATGCCTATATGCATTTTATAATTGACTGATGGTTGTGAAATGAAACAATGGGAGGGAAAATTGGATTAACTTTGAAATTTGCCAGAATATTTGCTTCTATTCATTTAAATTTCAAAGTGAGTGCTATTGTATTGTCTTTGTATTATGTTTTTGTCAATTATTCAATTGTACTGTATTTAGTGGCCCTTTAAAAATTACCCCTCAATATTTGCTTCATCCCTAATTTCTGTTGCCCTAGGCATAGGTCTAATTGGTCTAGGATAAAATATATCCCTGCCATCATCCTAGGTAGAGTTTAACACCAAACACCAAATAATGTTCCTCTGAATTAAGTTTTTTTTTTATAAAAAATGCTTCTATTATTCTTGTGCTATTCTGTTCTTATTTATTTTGCCTGGTGAGATGACCATTAAATACAGTGGAATTGCATAACCAAGTACATAATAAAAAGACAATGCAATAGCACTTGCCCTGAACTACAATTTTTGTTGACAAACTTTAACCCCTTAATGACAACTGACGTACCAGGTATGTCATGCATTAACAAGCAGTTAATGACAATGGACGTACCTGGTACGTCAGTTGTCTAACAGAGTGCTGGAAGCGATCACAAATGCTTCCAGCAGCTCTGAGGGTATTGCAGTGATGCCTCGATATGGAGGCATCCTGCAATACCACTTTACAAGCCTCCGATGCAGAGAGAGCCACTCTGTGGCCCTCTCTGCACCAGTAGCGATAGTGCCGGGTGTGAGGGTGCACGTGCGCGTGCACGATGCGCGCGTGTGCACGTGAACATGCATGTGCGCATGCGCGCGTGTGCACGTGAACATGCATGTGCGCATGCGCGCGTGTGCACGTGCACGCGCGTGCACGTGCACCCATTAGCCACACTGACACCAATGAATGAGGGCAGAAAGGGGAAAAAAAAGGGATTTTTTTTTAAAAAAAAATATAAAAGGATCTGGGAGGGGGTGGGGTATTGTGGGGGGCTGCTACACTACAGAAATAGTTTTTTAAGTAAAAATAAAATAAAAATACTTTTTGGGGGGTTTTTGGGGCCAAACTGGGTACTGGCAGACAGCTGCCAGTACCCAAGATGGTGGTAATTAGGTAGGGGAGAGGGTTAGAGAGCTGGAGGGGGGATCAGGGAGGTTGGGGCTAAGGCAGGGGTCCATCACAGCTAAAATACTTTATTATTTTTATTTAAAAAAAAAAAACCTCTTTTATTTAGTACTGGCAGACTTTCTGCCAGTACTTAAGATGGCGGGAACAATTGTGGGGTGGGGGAGGGAAGAGAGCTGTTTGGGAGGGATCAGCGGGTGGGATGTGTCAGGTGGGAGGCTGATCTCTAAAATTAACCCTGCAAGCTCCCTACAAGCTACCTAATTTAACCCCTTCCCTGCTGGGCATAATTCACGTGTGGTGCGCAGCAGCATTTAGCGGCCTTCTAATTACCAAAAAGCAATGCCAAAGCCATATAAGTCTGCTATTTCTGAACAAAGGGGATCCCAGAGAAGCTTTTACAACAATTTCTGCCATAATTGCACAAGCTGTTTGTAAATAATTTCAGTGGGAAACCTAAAGTTTGTGACAAATTTTGTGAAAAAGTTAACTTTTTTTTTTTTTGATCGCATTTGGCAGTGAAATGGTGGCATGAAATATACCAAAATGGGCCTAGATCAATACTTTGGGTTGTCTTCTAAAAAAAAATATATACATGTCAAGGGATATTCAGGTATTCCTGACAGATATCAGGGTTCCAATGTAACTAGCGCTAATTTTGAAAAAAAGTGGTTTGGAAATAGCGAAGTGCTACTTGTATTTATTGCCCCATAACTTGCAAAAAAAGCAAAGAACATGTAAACATTGGGTATTTCTAAACTCAGGACAAAATTTAGAAACTATTTAGCATGGGTGTTTTTTGGTGATTGTAGATGTGTAACATATTTTGGGGGTCAAAGTTAGAAAAAGTGTGTTTTTTTTCCATTTTTTCCTCATATTTTTTTTTTTTTTTTAGTAAATTATAAGACATGATGAAAATAATGGTATCTTTAGAAAGTCCATTTAATGGCGAGAAAAACGGTATATAATATGTGTGGGTACAGTAAATGAGTAAGAGGGAAATTACAGCTAAACACAATCACTGCAGAAATGTAAAAATAGCCATTGTCATTAAGGGTAAGAAAATTGAAAAAATGGTCCGGTCATTAAGGGGTTAAAATTACCTTCCATTTCTCTGCCCCATATATCATGTGACAGCCATCAGTAAATCACAGATTAATGTATTGTATATACAGTGTGGACTTATACATGCTTAGTAGGAACTGGTGCCTCAAAAATGTTTATATTAAAAGACGATTTGATGATGGGAGTAAACTGTAAAGTTGATTAAAACTGCAAGTTCTAGCTGAATCATGAATGTTTGATTTTGACTTTATTGTCCCTATAGTTCAGTAACAAATGGCCAAATCATAAAATTGGACTGGTTGTTGTTTTCAGAATAATGGTGTGGTATTTCTGGCCTGGACTGGAAGGTATGAGCATTATATACCAACACCTAGATTACGAGTTGTCTGTTCGTGTTTTAACGCTGAAAAATGGCCATTTCAGCATTAAAACATAGATGTACTGCAAGCCTTTTAGCCTGTAATGCAACGTCAGTCCGGCACTCGAAAAAATGATGTTTTTTCATGGGATTCTCATAGCGCCGGTATTATGAGTTGTGCGGTGAGGCTAAAAAGCTTGCGTTACACCCTATACCGACAAGATCCATACCGCCATCTGAGACCAGTAGTTATGAGTTTTACGCAAAAAAACGGTTACAGACAAATTATAACTAAAGTGTTACAAAGTACACTAACCCATAAACTACCTATTAACCCCTAAACCGAGGCTCTCCCGCATCGCAAACACTATTTTTAAGTTATTAACCCCTAATCTGCCACTCCCGACCGCCGCCACTAATAACATTTATTAATCCCTATTCCACTGCTGCGCGACATCACCCACACTATACTAAAGTTAATAACCACTATTCCCCCATACCCCAACATCGCCCACACTATAATAAAGATATTAACCCCTATCCCGCTGCTCCCCAACATCTCTGCCACTAAATAAAGTTATTAACCCCTAAACCTCTGGCCTCCCACATCACTGCCACTAAATAAAGCTATTAACCCCTAAACCGCCAGCCCCCCACATCGCCAAAAACTAAATTAAAATATTAACCCCTAAACCTAACACCCCCCTAACTTTATATTAAAATTACAAGATCCCTATCTTAAAATAAATTAAAACAAACTAAATTTAAACTATAAATTAAACTAACATAACTATTAGACTAAAATGAAACTAACTACAAATTAAATAAACTAAATTACAAATTAAATAAAATAAATTACAAATTAAAAAAACCTAACACTACTAAAAAAATTAATCTACAATTACAAAAAATAAAAAAATTCTAAAGTACAAAAAAACAAACACTAAATTAAGAAAAATAACAAACGAAATTATCCAAAATAAAAACAATTACACCTAATCTAATAGCCCTATAAAAATAAAAAGCCCCCTAAAAATAAAAAAAAAACCTAGCCCACAATAAACTACCAATAGCCCTTAAAATGGCCTTTTGTAGGGCATTGACCTAAGTTAAACAGCTCTTTTACCTGTAAAAAAAATACAAAGACCCCCCAACAGTAAAAACCCACCACCCAACCAACCCCCCAAAATAAAAAAACTAACTCTAAAAAAAACTAAGCTACCCATTTCCCTGAAAAGGGCATTTGCATGGGCATTGCCCTTGAAAGAGCATTCAGCTCTTTTTCCTGCCCTTAAAAGGGCATTCAGCTCTTTAAGAAATGCCCAAACCCTAATCTAAAAAAACCCCACTAACCCCTCTTTAGGTACTCACAGTTGCTGAAGTCCCGCTTGAACAATCTTCATCCCGGCGGCTCCATCTTCATCCAGGCGGCTCCATCTTCATCCATCGCGGAACCGGCATCTTCTTCATCCCTGCGGAGGCGGAGCAGTCGATGCACAGAGGTCCAGGCAAAGGTCCAGGTGGAGGTCCAAGGCGGAGGTCCAGGCGGAGGTGCATCGATCCGATGTGAAGGTCCTCTTCATGCGATCGTCCGCCACACACTGATGATTTAAATGCAAGGTACCCCTTTTATACTGGGGGTACCATTGCATTCCTATTGGCTGAAAAATTTAAATCAGCCAATAGGAATTAGAGCTGCTAAAATCCTATTGGCTGTTCAAATCAGCCAATAGGATGAGAGCTACTGAAATTCTATTGGCTTTTCAAATCAGTCAATGGAATTTCAGTAGCTCTCATCCTATTGGCTGATTTGAACAGCCAATAGGATTTTAGCAGCTCTAATTCCTATTGGATTATTTAAAATTTTCAGCCAATAGGAATGCAATGGTACCCCCAGTATAAAAGGGGTACCTTGCATTTGAATCCTCAGTGTGTGGCAGACAATCGCATGAAGAGGACCTCCACGTCGGATCGATGGACCTCCGCCTTGGACCTCCGCCTGGACCTCCGCGCATCGACCGCTCCACCTCCGCAGGGATGAAGAAGATGCCAGTCCCACGATGGATGAAGATGGAGCTGCCGGGATGAAGATCGTTCAAGCGGGACTTCAGCAACTGTGAGTACCTAAAGAAGGGTTAGGGTTATGTTGTTTTTTTTTTTAGATTAGGGTTTGGGCATTTCTTAAAAGAGCTGAATGCCCTTTTAAGGGCAGGAAAAAGAGCTGAATGCCCATACAAATGCCCTTTTCAGGGCAATGGATACATTAGTTTTTTTTTAGTTAGGTATTTTTATTTTGTGGGTTTGGGGGGGTGAGGGTTTGTAATGTTAGGGGGGGTTGTTTTTACTTTTAGAAAAATAGCTGATTTCTTTAGGGCAATGCCCTTACAAAATGCCCTTTTAAGGGGCTACAAAAAGCCCTTTTAAGGGCCCTTGGTAGTTTATTATAGATTAGGGTTTTTTACTTTGGGGTGTTTTTTTTTTTTTTTTAAACAGGATATTGGAATAGGAATAATTTTTATTGTTTTGGATAATTTCGTTTGTTATTTTTTGTAATGGTAGTTTTTTTTTATTTTATGTAATTTTAGTGTTTTTTGTAATGGTAGGTTTTTATTTTTGTAATGTTAAGTTTTAGTGTAAGGTAGCTTAGATTTTATTTCACAGGTAAGTTTGTATTTATTTTAACTAGGTAGTTAGTAAATAGTTAATAACTATTTACTAACTAGTCTACCTAGTTAAAATAAATACAAACTTACCTGTGAAATAAAAATAAAATCTAAGATAGTTACTACTATCTTAGAACTATTAGTTATATTGTAGCTAGCTTAGGTTTTATTTCACAGGTAAGTTTGTTTTTAGTTTTAAATAGGTATTATTTAGTTAATAATTGTAACTTTAATTAAGCTCTATTTTAATTATGTTAAAGTTAGGGGGTGTTAGGTTTAGGGTTAAGGTTAGCGTTAGGTGTAGGGTTAGGTTTAGGTGTTAATATAGTTTAATTTAGGTTGTTGCGATGTGGGGGGCTGGTGGTTTAGGGGTTAATAAGTTTATTTAGTGGTAGTGATGTGGGATGCCAGAGGTTTAGGGGTTAATAACTGTATTTAGTGGCGGCGATGTTGGGGAGCGGCGGAATAGGGGTTAATAGATTTATTATAGTGTTGGCGATGTTGCGGTGCAGGGGAATAGGGGTTAATAGCTTTAGTATAGTGGCGGCGATATCGGGAGTGGCAGATTAAGGGTTAATAGATTTATTTTGGTGGTGGTGATATCGGGAGCGGCAGATTAGGGGTTAATAACATTATGTAGGTGTCGGCAATGCCGGGGGCAGCAGATTAGGGGTGTTTCAACGTGGGGTTTATGTTAGGGCGTTAGGTTTAAATGTAACTTTGTTTTCCCCATAGATATCAATAGGGCTGAGTTACGGAGCTTTTCATTCTGCGATCGCAGGTGTTAGGTTTTTTCTAACACGCTCTCCCCATTGATGGCTATGGGGAAAGTGTGCACAAGCACGTCAAAGCAGCGCTTGTATTTTGTGCGATATGGAGCTCAACGCAACCATATCGCACGCACAAGGCGGCTTTTTAAAAACTCGTAATGGCAGCGCTATGGGGGGTGAAATAACGAAACTTTTGTTGCGTTCGTTAACTACACTTTATAGCGCACAACTCGTAATCTACCTGTATGTGAATTATTTATTTATTATTATTTTTTGTGTAAACCAACTGACAAATTCAAAGTACCGGTATATGTTCTAAACCTAAAATACTAAATTTTGTGTGCAAATTCCACAATTAAATAATACTTCCAGAATGTTTAAATGGCCAAGTAAACATTGGTGCATGAATTTATAAGCAAGCTGTTGCATAGTGAGTACATATGAGCACAAGATGACAATCTCAGATTTAGAAAAAGCTAAGGAAGCCTTTTTTAAAGGGACACGATACCCAAATACTAAAGCACTTGAAAGTGATACAGCTTATCTGTGAAAAGATGACTAAAAAATATCACCTGAACATCTCTATGTAAAAAAAGGAAGATATTTTACCTAAACATTATTTCAGTATCCACATCCAATTGTAAGAAGCCAATCAGGATGCTAGTCCCCGACTTGCAAAGGAGCGTGCATCTGATATATGCAAGCACATTCATGTTATTTCTCTCCTCAGTTTAAGGAAGTTTACTATGAAATCTCATGAGATTTCAATGAAATCCCACGAGATCACAGTAAAGCAAAATGTGACATCAGCACTGATGAAGCTGATTGGCTGTTGTTGTTTTTCTCAGCAAGCATCTGACTGTAGCTGAAGGATAACTGTTCACAGAGCTCTTACTACTGTGAGCTGAAGAAATTTTCAGTTAAAATATCTTCTTTTTTGTACATAGAGATGTTCAGGAAATATTTTCTTGTCAGCTTATTGTAGTTATGCTGCATCACTTTCAAGTGATTAAGTATATGGGTATTATGCCCCTTTAATACATGTATAGTGCAAACTACATTAAAATAGTTTGCTGGACTTTATAGCCATATCTTTTAAATGACTCAGCAACAGCTCATACCTGTAAGCGTGAAAAATTAGTACCAAGTATCTATATATTATAGGCAATGGAAATAAGGGGGAAATATTACAATGGAAAAAAAAATTGGCAAGGACCATAGTAAAGACAATTATGAAGAAGAAAGAAGAACAGGAAAATCCAAGGAACAAGGAAGTGTTAAATAGAAACTGTTTGTTCACCAGGATTCCAAGCATTTTATATAGTACAATTACTGCTATGATGATGCATTGCTAATATCTAGGCTCTCACTAGTGCCAATTCTATAATACTATTTATAGTTTCATTTTATTATTTCATTACTAAAAACAAAGTATGACTTAAAAAACACATGCCACATTAATACCAATGAAAAGAAAATCACAAATGTCTAGATTATATTTAAAGGGACAGTCTACACCAAAATTGTTATTGTTTAAAAAGATAGCTTTGCACAACCAACATTTTTATACTAATATACTTTATAACATTTAAACTTCTAAATTTCTGCCTGTTTCTAAGCCACTACAAACAGACTCTTATCACATGCTTTTTTATTAGCTTTTCACTACAAGAGACTTCTAATCCATGTGGGCCATATAGATAACATTGTGCTCTCTCCCGTGGAGTTGTGCAGGACACAGTACTAATTGGCTAAAATGCAAGTCAATAGATAATAAATAAATAGCCATGTTGTAAGGGGGCTGCCAGAAGAGGCTTAGATACAAGGTAATCACAGAGGTTAAAAGTATATTAATATAACCATGTTTTATGTGCAAAAGTGGGTAATGGGTAATAAAGGGATTAGTCAATAATTGTAAGAAGAAAGGAGATTGCACCAATACGTGCAGTCTCAAAGTCTAGGATAAAAAGCACATATAGAAGCAAAGACCAGCAGTATAAATGCAAAAAATATTTTATATCATATCACAAATTCACATACATTACATGTGCACACAATAAATAAAAACATCCATACACACACATTCATTCATCCTAATGGGGTTCCCCAATATGTAGCAGAAGCTGAAGTGTAGGTGTGGTGCACCACAAAATAAGTCCTGAGGCTGTAGAACACAGAAGACACAAAAAGCAAATGTCAGATAGTAAGTTAGTGCAATAAGTTGCGTAAGTAAGATGTAGATAAGCAAAGCTTTAGCGTGTTATTCAAAAAGTTGCAAGCAAGATTTGGCAATGCAGTGAAATCGTAAGCTACAGTCCCAACAAGATATACTTGCTCTGTCAAAGGATTTTTTCAAAGTGGTGCATTCTATCACCAGTATACACTTTTCCAAAATGAAAGTACACCAAGGCAAACACAAAGTCACTTGCAAGTCCCAACAAGATGGTGAATCAAGCAGGGTAGAAAAACACAGACAGGTAGTAACATACCAGCCGAAACGAGCAGCATACTTTGTTCTCAAAGCAGGGTAATCCTCATCCGTCCATGTTACCAATTAGCATAATGGCAAGTGTTGTTTCATTTCCATGGGGCTCTGCATACAACAGGGGGTCTTCCCAGCGGGGAACAGTGGTGTAAAGTAGCGACCTACCAAATCTGAAGCACCCCCCCACACTCCCTGTTCACCGATGTGCCGGCAACCTTAACTAAGATGGCCGATGACAGTGAAACAACATCACCTCCCTGAGCCCCATACTTTCATCAGGGCTAGGGGTATGAGAAAGTGCAATGTAAATCCTGTATTTAATTTATAAAGAATACAGACACATTATCAACTAGAAACACGTGCTTATAGTTACAGACTTCTAATTGTAGGGCTACAAACAATCATATCATATTCTTTAACATATAATAGCATCAATAATATGGTGCAGGCCCTATAAGAACAAATTATTTTTATATTATATTATTTATTATAAATAATAATGTGCTTATTATAGTTACCAGCATGAAGCCATCGTATTGCAGGTAGCAGCTAGTTCACATCTACCTACCTAAATCAACTGTGATGTCAAAGTAAGCCCATGACTGCTGCTAACAAATTATAGAAAGTGCAGGAAGCAGAGGTCCTTTAGCTGAACGGGAACTAGCTGTTACAGTTTTTCCCAGCTCTCACTACGTGTACAGTATTTCCAGTAAGGTAATTTTAAGCTGACTGGTATTTATAATAGGCAGAGACAGGTGCCCCTCTATGGAGGTTACCTGTAAGCACATGACTACTCTGCCTAATTATAAATCCGGCCTTGAGTTTGGAGAGATATTAATTTTACAAAAGCACCTCAAGTAGCTTATAGATGTTGGCATGCACTTTAGGTGCAGAACATTTTTTGATCTGCATATGTACTGAGGTCAAGTACACATTGATAATGCTAATCATCAGGGCTGGACTGGGAGTAAAAAGCAGCCCTGGAAAAATATGAAGACCAGCCCTATTTTCCGTTGAGTCGATAGAATTCACATGCTCCATTTTTCTCAAAGGGGATTACTGGGACACTTCTTATCCAATATTGTTTCAGAATTAAATTATATTACTTTGTATTAAATACAAATGTCAGATTGATGTTATATAGCAGCTGTACAACCCAATTGCATCCATTAATCACCCCTTTAAATTGAAGCTTTCCAGCCCCAGCTGCTGCAGCCCACCAGGAAATCTCCTGGTATCCTGGTAGGCCAATCCGGCCCTGCTAATCATTGGCTAATTAAAAAGATAGCCTTCAGCAGTTACAAATCTTATGGGGTTTTTTTTGTTTTTGTTTTCTGTTAACCAATTACAATAGAGAAAGGTTGTTTTCACTTCCAGTTAAAGTTACCAGAAACCAAAAACTGATAACTTGTGCACAGTTTACAATGAGCCCATTAAAGGACTATTAAATACAGTAGAAAGCACTTAGTTTTAATTTTAAATTAGTAGTTTTTTGACAAATTTCAGTTTCTTTCCTCTGCATCATGTGACAGCCATCAGCCAATCACAAAATGTATACACGTATATATTGTTAACACTTGCACATGCTCAGTAGGAGCTTTTTCCTCAGAAAGTGTGCATATAATAAATGTGCACATTTTGTTAATGGAAGTGAATTGGAAAGTTATTTACAATTGCATGCTCTATCTGAATCATGAAAGTTTAATTTTGACTTGAGTTTACCGTTAGTATGGCCGGTAATGGAACTTAACTTTTTGTCTTACTCTCCTAAATGTAAAGTTAACAACAAGTATTACCAATTGTGAAACATTTCTGGCATTACCAATTGTGAATCAGTGTCAGCTGACAGGGATTCAGAGCATATGCTTCATATATATGTAATTGTTGTTGCAGAGTGCTCAGAGGAAGAATTGATGCATAAAAAACATGTAGTTGCTTTATCAGTGGCGTTGATGTCCTGGCACTTTTAACTACATTGTTAGCAATGGAATTTTAAATTGAAAAATATACAGTGAACAGACCCGATTTCTATATAGCTATTCAGTTATTCACTAAATGGTGAGTGCTGGATGCCAAATATAACAAATGAGAAAATGAAGCATCTCCTAAGCACATCAAAAGAATCCTAAGAGACCACAACAATAACAAACCCATAGAAGTGGTGAACTCAAAACTAAAACTTAAAGGGACAGTCAAGTCCAAAAAAAACTGTCATGATTCAAATAGGGCATGTAATTTTAAACAACTTTCCAATTTACTTTTATCACCAATTATGCTTTGTTCTCTTGGTATTCTTAGTTGAAAGTTAAACCTTGGAGGTTCATATGCTAATTTCTTAGACCTTGAAGGCCACCTCTAATCTAAATACATTTTGACAGTTTTTCACCACTAGAGGGCGACAGTTCATGTGTTTCATATAGATAAATTTGAGCTCATGCACGTGAATTTACCGAGGAGTGAGCACTGATTGGCTAAAATGAAAATGTCTGTCAAAAGAACTGAAATAAGGGGGCAGTCTGCAGAGGCTTAAATACAAGGTAATTACAGAGGTAAAATGTGTATTATTATAACAGTGTTGGTTATGCAAAACTGGGGAATGGGTAATTAAGGGATTATCTATCTTTTAAAACAACAACAATTCTGGTGTTGACTGTCCCTTTAACTTTTATTAACCCATTTATAAAATATCACACACATAAAAACAGTTAAAACAAGAATAGGTAAAGCCCCTTCCATTTGCAGATTTCTCTATCCACAGTACTTAAGAAACATATCTTAGAGAAAAGCAAAAAATGGCTAATTATCCCCATTGGAATGTATAGCACAAGTAAAAAAGATCTATATCCACTTCCTATTTTGGTTCAGCACCTACGTAGCGCTTTCAGATTGGTGGCTAAATGTGGCCACCAATCAGCAAGCACTACCTAGGATGTTAAACCAAAAATCGGCCTGCTCCTGAGCTTACATTCCTGCTTTTTCAAATAAAGATACCAAGAAAATGAAGAAAAATTGATAATAGGAGTAAATTAGAAAGTTGCTTAAAACTGCATTTCTCTGATTCATTTAGAAAAATGTTTGATGTCATATCACTTTAAGAGGGGAAATACGGGATGGCCACTACTCAGTCCAAATTATTTTATAAAAAGCTGGGTATTCCTGTGCTAGTCTCTTATGTATACCACACATTATGATCCCATATCTATATCACAAATTACACACCAATAAAAAGCATTCTGCCTGGAAGAGAGAGCAACCAGAAACACCAATGACCATTAAAATCTATACAAATATACTGGACGCTTTAAAGGGACATTCCAGTCAAAATAGAAATACACATAGATTAATTGCATCTTTGAATAGAAACATATTTGCAATATACTTGTATTGACAAACATGCTTCTAGTAAAAGTTAGCACTGTTTTAGTGTTATCATTTCTCTCTGCATGTGGCATAGCTATTCTCAGTGCACCAGCATTTTAATTATTGCAGGTGCTTAGAGTGTCAGTGGGGCTTGTATCATGTCAGCAATTAACAAATTGAGTCATTACAAGATGATAAAAGCACCTTAGGCTCTAAGCAATTGCTGTGTTTAAAATGCTGATGCACGGTGCATACTTGAATACACTTTTGAAACAGCTATAGCTTTTGTTAGAAGCATATTTGCTAATAGATGTATGTTACAAAAATGCTTCTATTCAAAACTGAAATGCATCCATGTGGTTTCCAATTTTGGCTGGAATATCCCTTTCTATCCATTTTTAAGGCCCTCAGTGTATGCTGAATTGACTCAGAATGTAGCAACATTGAGCATGTACTACTTGATGTGTTAGTAGATGCCAAAGATGGAATAAACAAAATCTGTAACACTGCTGCGTGTGTTCCTGGCAAACAAAAAGTTAAAAATAATTGATTCATGAGCTAATAGCAGACAAGGGGATAAAATACATATGGTAAGTTTAAGGGTGGGTCCCAAAGTACAGCTTTGGAAAGGGGTTACTATTGGACCCCACTGCACCCAGTCATCTGCAGGTTGTCCAGAATTTTTATGGAGGGCAGGTGGTAACCCTAGACAGGCCCGGACTGGCCATTGGGCATGGCGGGTAAATGCCTGGTGGGCCGCTGCTTCCCTTAGCCCTGCCCACTTCTTAACCCACATTCTGCTTTGCTGGCTTATTGTTTATATCCTGTATCTTGCTATTGGCCGGGCCCTCCTTACATGGTTATCATGTGACAACACTTGTACCCAATCCCTACACAGACAGTCTGCAGTCACGTGGCTCCATTAAAAAGTTTCTGATTCACATGACTGCATGTGCCTGTGTAAGCTGAAGCTCAAGGCTAGAGGCAAAATCATCCTCCAACCTTTTCCTATTCTTTAGGAAAGGTAGGTTGTCATCACTAATCAAGTTGAAGCTAAACTAGGAGAAAAGATGTTTATCTGTGCATGAAAATGTCATGTGCCTCTGAAGCGGAGTATGAGGTAAAATCTTGCTCTCCCTCTCTTCCTTCTTCCCCCTTTCCTCTTACTCCCTCTTCCCTATCTTGCTCTCTCCTCCCCTCCCTCCCTATCCTGCAGCTTTTATTGATGTATCTGTTTCATATCATTGCAGCACAGTATTTGTTTTTTAAAAAGTATCATTCAAAGCATACATATAAGATATATCCTATTTAGTACACATATTAATAAAAGAATGTTTTATACCAACGCAAGAGCTTATATATACAGTAAATGTTATCACATTCATCCAGAGTTTTCATTTTTAATGTTTCTTGGGGTTAGTAGAGTATAAAACTCTAATATCTGACAATTTATATAAAAATAATCCAGCATGTAAATGTTGTTGCATGCATGGTGTTTGTACTATGTGTGTGTGTTTTTATTTGGTTTAACTGGTGAAACTGAGTGTTACTGAGGAGGATTATTGGGAGGGCTATGATACTGGGGAGGCTTTATGGGGAGGGCTAGGTAACTGAGGGCTATATGGAGTGGGCTGGGTTACACAAGGGGATGTACAGAGAGCTGAGGGAGGACTAGGTGACTGAGGTAGAGTTATGGAAGATGGCAGTGTGGCTAGGTGACTATAGGGAACGACGACTGGGTTGCTAGGGAGCTGTGTGGGACATGACTGGGTATTTGAGAGTGCTGGGCTGTATAGGGAGGGCTAGGTGATAAGGGGGGCTGCATGGGAGAGAGCTGGGTGACTGGGGGAAGGCTTGGTGACAAGGGAGTAAGAAGTATGGGGTAAGGCTGGGTGACTAGAGGGGATTATGACGGAGGGCTGAAAGATTAGGGAGGCTTTATAAGGGAGGGGTGGATGACAAAGGAAACTGTATGGAAAGGGCTGGGTGATTGGTTACTGTATGGGGAGGGGGCTGGGTGACAAGGGGGACTATATGGAAAGGGATAGGCAATTAGGGAGAGCTGGGTGACTAGGGGGACTTATGGGGAGGGCTTGATGATTAAAGTGGAAATGGTATGGAAGAGGGCTTATTGACTGGGGGATGTATTAGAGAAGGCTAAGTGGCTAGGTAGCTGTACAAGGGAGGGCTGGGTGACTAGGAGCCTGTATGAAAGAGGGCTTGGTGATTGGGGGACTGTATAGTGGAGGAATAGTTGACTCAGACTGCTTATGAGGAAGGGCTGGGTTATTAGAGCCGTATAGAGGAAGAAAAGGTGACAATGAGGACTAGGTGGAGGAGGGATGAGTGATTTTGTACTTTATGGGGAGGGTTTGGCCACTGGGAAAATGTAGGGGGGAGTCTGGATTACTGAGAAGGCTGTATAAAGAGGGCTGGGTGACAAAGGAGACTATACTGAAAGGGCTGGGCAATTGGATGCAGTATAGGGGAGGGATGAGTGATTGAGGAGCTGTATAGGAAAGGCTGGGTGATTGAGGAGCTGTATAGAGAGGGCTGGGATATTGGGGGGTGTATGGGGGAGTGATGGGTGGCTATGGAGGCTGTATATGGATGGTTGGGTTACTTAAGTGGTTGTAATAAGAGGACTGGATGATTGGAAAACCCATACCCTCATTTTTAATAATTTGTATGTAATGTTCTTTAAAAAAAAAGGTTTTCACAATTAAATCCCCACCCCCTCCCCATCTGTATGAATAATTACACCCCACGTGATACTTACATTTTCCCAGAAGTATGCTTGGGGGTCATGGTATCTAGTGTGTGTGTGTGTGGGGGGTCCTGGTGTGTCATCAAGCCCCCCCCCCTAGGAATAGATGCAGTCTGCACCTGCATCCGCTTAAGCCTTTTGCCTCCCTAGCCCAGTAGCAGCGATTATGTGAATGGGGTGTAACAGGGAAATGGGGGACATCATCTGGGGCTCCCCGATACTCCTTATCTACATAATCCTGTGGACTCATTCTGCTTTCATAAAGTGAGGTGAATGTGATAAACATCCTCTCTTGCAGACAATATGTTAATATGCACAGTATACATACACGCCAGGTCCATTTCAGCCTGGTCTGTGTTACTCCTTATCACGACCTGTCATTGTGGGTGCAGTTCTTGGACCCTCAGCTTGACATTTATTGTGAGCTCTGTCTCGTGGGCCCTATACTGGCAGGACACTATCAAGTTATAGTGGTTACCATGGTAATGTATAACATGCCCAAGGTTTTGCAGGGAGGCCACTGGCAGCTAAAGAGAGCAAGTGGAGCATGGAAAGCCGCTGCTGTCCAGGGCATTAATATGCCTACAATATTAGCGCACTAACAGGCCCCTCATATATTGTTACCTCTGTGTTTATGGACTGCAGGCAGGCATAGTTAAATTCAATGTGCTAATGTTGCAGAAGCGCTGCAATTTATTAACACAAAGGGGCCAATATATCAGGGGCTCCAGGACCACAACACTTGAAAATATAAATATATGAACATACTCTTTCTAAACTGGCAAACTCTGTGGGTAATATGACAAAGTTTGTAAAAGAAATAAGGCACGATGAACACCATTAGATGTGAAGTACAAGTTAGGACAGAGCTAATTTTTCAATATGCTTGCCAAAAAAAACCCCACAACTCCCCCAATGCACACTACTTCTCCAGCATAGCTGGCCGCACATCCTGCTCCACCCAATACGGTGTGACCTGGTGCTCGGCTTAACGGCCATCACAGATGTATCCCCTGCTGCCTGGGCTACTTTATACTTACAGGCACCATGTCGCTTTCCCTTTAATTCAAGAACCCTGGGTGAATAACAGAGGTGGGCTATCTACGATGAGTTTTCTCCTCTATACTTCTGACAGGCACCATCTATCACACTATACCCTAGAACTGCAAAGGACAAATAGCGATCTAGTGTGCATGTCAGTTTGTGGCAGAAGTGTATTAATTGTATACTGTACCTACAACAACAACACAACAAAAAATACAGCTAGTTTTTGAAAAATAACTAAAACAAATCCAATAACAAAGTTAAAAAACGTCCAAATACCAAAGGGTTCTAGATCAAGTCAAAAGGTAACAGTATGCCAAGTGTCATAAATATACATTCAGCTACTGAGGCATGATCTTATGACATCTCTGCTAGAGAAAAGTATCTACCATGACAGCTTGTTTGCATTAAAGGGATATGAAACCCAACAAAAATATTTTGTGATTGAGACACAGCAAACCATTTAAAAAAAAGTTTCCAGTTAACTTCTATGATCTAATTTGCTTTGTTCCCATGATATTCTGTGTTGAAGAGATACCTAGGTAGGCATCTGTAGCACTACATGACAGGAAATAGTGCTGCCATCTAGTGCTCTTGCAAATGGATAACATTCTTACAAAACTGCTGCCATATATAGTGCTCCAGAAATGGGCCGGCTCCTAAGCTTATCGCCCTGATTTTCAACAAACAATACCAAGAAAACAAAGAAAATTTTAAAATAGAATTAAATTAGAAAGTTGTTTAAAATTGTATTCTGTATCTGAATCATTAAAGAAAAATTTTGGGTTACATATCCCTTTAACATAAAGTTAACAATATTAAAATCAGTCTATAGTGCAAAGAACAAAACTTCAGATAGTAATTTTATCAGTTGGAATTATAAACAATATTTTGTCTCTTCAATGCTTGGCAATCATAGACTTCTCAGAAGTCTTAGAACTGTACTGTAAATGTATGTTCACGTTATAATAATGCACCAATACACAATGTTTGGTGTGTAATAAGGGTGATCCTATTTTACAGAGCACTGGTTTTCAAACCTGTCCTAAGGCCTCCCTAACAGGCCAAATTTTAAGGATATCTCTAGAGCACAGGGGAAATAATCAACTGATTAATAAACAGGGTTATTTTACCTGCTCTCAAGGTAATTCTGAAAACCTGGCCTGTTGGGGAGGCCTGAGGACAGGTTTGAAAATCAGTGTTACAGATGAACACAATCTCTGACTACATGCGTTTTTTTTATGTCCCTAATATCTGGGCATTCACATTTGTCATTGTGTCTATGTGTACAGCTCTATCTATGAAGGTCTGACAGATGTCTGTGTGTCCTTTTGTCACATGTATTAGTAGGTTATTTAGTAAAAAGGTCGCTCCAGCTTTACTTGTTTCTATGTTATTTTATGAAGGTCACTAAAGAATGGAGAGATTAGCTTTAGTAGATTGGAGGCATAGGGGTTGATTTATCAAAGGCTTCGCCTCCTGCCTTCGACACCCTACGACTACAAGTTCTCACAAGAAAACCTGCAGACTGTATTTAACAAGCAGCTTCCCTAACCTTTTGTCACCTCTTAGTTGGCAAATTTCAATCTCCCCGTTCTTTTCCAATCGGGGAGTTTGACAGCTCCTGTCCGCGCATGATTGGCTGTGCGCAGACAGGGGACGGGATTGCATGTGAGCGCAAAATAGCGCTTGTGTGCAATGCTGAATTCCGGCACGTATGTACCCCCCGTCCGCCTCTGCTTGATTAATTGACCCTGTAGAATAACAGAAAATTGAAGCTGGTGAGGTGGCCTTGTGTTTGTACTGATTATGCACCTGTGTCTAAATGTGCACCAACGTGTAAACTTAAGCTAATAACTCCCAATACAGAGTAATTAAATAATTTGTGATTTCTCTTTGTACTCACACGTTTTCTATGTTCTACATATGGGTTGTCCAACAAAAACATCTTTATCATTTGAGGCTATAAGGGGTCTGATACATAAAAAATACTGAAATGAGCAAGTCTTTAGCACAATACAAGGTGTACTTGTAAGTAGGTCACAGAAGTGCCTATAGAATTACGTTACATTCTTTCAGAGAGGATGTGAATGAACTCTGTGGCGAAGGAGTAAAGCTCTTCCTCAGAGCAGTAATCAAAGCCAAATATTTTACTGTATCACACAACTACATTTTGCAAATGAAAAGCTGAATCTGGCATACAGTAACATATTTTCTGGTGCAAGGTATAAGACCAGATTACGCATGGCGTGTTAACAGTTATGTGTGACCGAAAGGGGGTTTATTGTGGGTGTTAGGTATAGCGCTCATATTACAAGTTGAAAGTAAACTAGCGCATTTGCTATTTACTATAGAATGATTACCACCTCATCAGAGCTGAGGGTAACTGCAATGCATTTTTGTGACACTTTTTTGTTTCACGAAACAATGTACAGTTACACTCATAATAACACAAATAAAAAATATTGCACAAAAAAAAGTTATACGGGCACAAAGATATGAGGTCTCAGCTGTTATTTATATATATATTTATATGTATTTACAGACATATATATATATATATATATATATATATATATATACAGGCAGTCCCCGGGTTACGTACAAGATAGGGACTTTAGGTTTGTTCTTAAGTTGAATTTGTATGTAAGTTGGAACAGGCACTTTTTTTAGGTGAAACTCTAGCCAAACATTTTGTTTTTGTTTTGGATAGCATAGGATAAAGTTTGTTTTGCTATCTGTGCCCCTGTTCAGAAAATTTCACATCACTTTCTGCCCTTGTGACAATTGGATTTTCAGTATTTTGGATTATCCTGGAAAGAAGGATTGTCGATAAAGCTCTATTTTCTCTGTATGTAAGTACGAGTTGTACTTAAGTCGGATGTCTGTAACCCGAGGATTGCCTGTATGTATATATATATATATATATATATATATATATATATATATATATATATATATATAAAAGTGCATTGGGGCCCTGTGTAGTTAAGTAGATGAAAACATGTAAATATTTATGTAACATTCATATTTAAATAAGGTTTTAACTATGTATTTACTGTAAATATTTCACATTCTAATGTTCTGCACATAGCAGAACGTGTTCTATATATTCATAAGTAGATTATATATATATATATATATATATATATATATATATATATATATATAATCCTCTATAGGTATAGATATATATTGCACCAAAACACCATCAGATATATATATAAATTTTCTCAATCAGATAATTACTAACTGATCCTAAGATTCAATCAGTATAGTTCACAGTCCGAAAATACAAATCCTGTTGCTCCTTTTATTAATATTATCATCATCGTCATCATCATCAGGTATTTGTAGAGCGCCAACAGATTCCGGAGTGCTATAAACATAGGCGATATACAAGATAACATTTATAGGGATCAAATGGGTAGGGGGCCCTGCCGAGATTTGCACTGTTGTAGTCGGCTCTTATGAAGGTGATCTGCAAACAGCTGGGCTTATAGGCTTATATTCTAAGGGGTTTAAGGGGAAAGCAATGGAGTTGGGAAAAGTTAGTGTAGGTTGTATGCATCCCTGAATAGTAGAGTCTTTAGGGAGTGCTTGAAGCTGTTAAAACTAGGGGAGAGTCATGTTGAGTGAGGAAGGGAGTTACACAAGATGGGAGCCAGTCTGGAGAAGTCCTGTAAACAGGAATGTGAGGAAGTAACAGCCGAGGAGGAGAGTAGGTCGTAAGGAGAGCGAAGGGGACGGGAGGGAGAGTATCTGGAGACAAGGTCTGAAATGTAGGGTGTAGGAGTGCTGTTGAGGGCTTTGTATGTCAAAGTGAGGATTTTGGGTTTAATCCTGGAGGCAAGAGGAAGTCAGTGAAGGGATTGGCAGAGAGATGCAGCAGATGGTGGATTAAAATCTTAGTTGTGTCTTGTGTAAGGAAATGTCTAATTTTAGAGATGTTTTCAAAGTGGAAGCGGCAGGCTTTAGCCAAGGACTGAATGTGAGGAGTGAAAGAAAGGTCTAAGTCAAGTGTGACCCCAAGACATCAGGCATACGGGTAATGATGGAGTTATCAACAGTTACAGAGAAATGGGGGGTGGAGATTTTGGAAGAAGGGGGAAAAATAAGGAGCTCAGTTTTGGAGAGATTTAGCTTAAGGTAGTGAGAGGACATCTGAGATGAGATATGAGAAAGACAGTTAGTGACACGGGTTAGCAAGGAAGGAGATAGGTCTGGTACAGAGAGGTAGATTTGGGTGTCATTGGGATACAAATGATATTGAAACCCATGGGACTTTATTAAGGAACGTGTAGATTGAAAAGAGAAGGGGACCGCGGACAGAGTCTTGAGGTACCCCCAACACCCCTCCTTATTAACTCTTCTCTTCCCGGACAATAATAGATACCTGGGTCGGCTCTAGCATAACATAAAGGATGCCTCCTAGTGCAGTAATGACAATAGGTGACCTACACCAGTTTGACACCTTTTAGATTTATACTCACAAGAGTACTAGTATTCAAGTGTAATAAATGGCAAGCTGAAATCTCAGTGTTCTAGGGCACTGACTCACAGGCAGCATTCACTTCTCTGTATTTGGGAATAAAAGCAAAAGAAAACTCCTCCTAGTGTAGATAACACTACCACATGACCTACACCATATATGCACCCTATAGAAAGGTACTCACAAGATTATTAGCACTATGTGCTGTATTGAGAGTGATGAAATCTGATAACCAAGTGATACCACTTCACTTGTATAAACAACTCCACAATGCTTTATGTGATAAAAAAACGACATACTTTAATAACAAATACTTAAAAACATTTTAAAACAATAGAAATTCAACATGACTCCATTGAAGTAGATGTATTGTGGATATGGCACAAAGCATGCAGATTCATCATTATAGGAATCCACAAGTGAGTTATATGAGGTGTGGTTTAGTCACATAGTTTAGGGGATGGTCCGTTGTACAAAATGGAAAATAGTTTAGTATCGAGGGTGTGGTGTTAGACGTCTTATCAGAAGGAGGAAAGTCGAGTAAGTTTTTATTAATGGTAGTAAGCTATAAAGACCCTATATACCACTTTTCATATATAGGTATGATGTATGTTGAATATGTTCAATTGGGATTAATATAGTTGTCAAGAGAAGTAGTTAGTCATAATCCAGACAATTCAAACATAATCCAGACAATTAATATATATTTCTACTAACCACTCGTACATTAGTGGTTTATTTTATTAATTTAATCACTTCAGAAAATGTAGGTGTCATTAGTATGAGATATGTGTTAAATATTATCGTCAAACTATTATGGGAATAATGACAATCTGGTGATACAAATAACTAAGTTAGTGGATAGTTATATAAAACTAATGTTTGTGTAACAGTGAATCAATTACTCTAGAGTCATGTTACTGACAGAATTGACAGGTGTACGGATTAATGGTGTCATACACTAGGGAAAGTGTTTATAGGTTCAACAATTAGAAAAATGCTTCATGATTGGCGTTTTGTAGTTTAAATAAGACTGCAGCCAGATTGTTTACTATTATGCCTGAGAAAATGGCGGATACACCTGAGAAATGCATTGCATGTAATACATGAGTCATGGAATTTTTATTGTTTTAAAATATTTTTATTAAAGTATGTAATGTTTGACCACATACAGCATTGTGGAGTTGTTTACACAAGTGGAACTGTATCACCCGGTTATCAGTTAAACACAGATTTCAGCACGCTCAATACAGCACATAAAAGTGCTAATAATCTTGCGAGTACCTTTTTATAGGGTGCGTATATGGTGGAGGTCATGTGGTAGTGTTATCTACACTAGGAGGAGTTTTCTTTTGCTTTTATTCCCAAATACAGAGAAGTAAATGCTGCCTGTGAGTCAGTGCCCTGGAACACAGATTTCAGCTTGCCATTTAGTACTAGTACTCTTGTGAAAATAAATTTAAAAAGGTGTCAAACAGGTGGAGGTCACCTATTGTCATTACTGCACTAAAAAGGCGCCCTTTCTGTTGTGCTTTGGTTTTTCATATATAGAAAATATGTATTTATGAATAAATAGAACATATACTGCTATGTAAAGAACATGAATGTGAAATATTCATATTTTCATGTTGCATACCCCCCAACTGTCCCGATTTTCACAGGACAGTCCCGATTTTAGGGGTCTGTCCCACTGTCCTGGGTTGCTAGCCATCTGATTAAGCAGGAGTAAGAAGGCTGTATACCCTCTGACCTCAGGTATGGCGATCTCTAACCTACCTCTGGTAGTGATGACGTCTAACCCCTGGTGATAATAGTAGCATGCCTTCAGTTTTATACAATGAGCAGTACTAACACCAGGGTAACTAACAGTGGCATCCTCAGACTGCCAGCTAATGTGCTTACCAACCCCAGGACCCCATACAATGAATTACAGATACCCATATATGATGTAGTGTGTGTATGTGTGTGTGTGTGTATGTGTCTATCTGTATCTATAAGTGTGTGTGTATCTGCATGTATAAGTCTATGCTATGTAGTGTGTGTGTGTGTGTGTGTGTATCTGCATGTATAAGTGTAAGCTATGTAGTGTGTGTATCTGTATGTATAAATGTAAGCTATGTAGTGTGTGTGTCTGTATGTATAAATGTAAGCTATGTAGTGTGTGTGTATCGGCATGTATAAGTGTATGCTATGTAGTGTGTGTGTATCTGCATGTGTAAGTGTATGCTATGTAGAGTGTGTGCATCTGCATGTGTAAGTGTATGTTATGTAGTGTGTTACTGTGCATTTTTGCTGACTTTAAAGGTCAGAATCTAGAATATTAATGGGGAATGCAGAGAGCAGTTTTAAAGAATCTATTATTAAATGTCTAATTAAGATAAAATATTTAGCACTGTCTCTGCAAAGGCTAATTAAATACAGAGCTCACATAGCTATACCAGTGGTTTGAGCGTGTATTTGATTTGCTGCCTAAGAGTATTAAAAGATATGACTATTTAGAATTTTATTTATATTACTTTGGTCTTATGATTTTTTTTTAAGCCCTGTCCCTGCTCCTGCCCACCACATTTCAAATTTTTGCCATGGGGGGAGGGGGGTTCTGTCCCTCTTTTGAATTTTGAAATGTTGAGAGGTATGATGTTAAGTTAGAGCACATATAAGTATATGCGATTGTGTTTGTGCGCAAGTAGGGGGTATCAGTGTTCTTTATAAACCCTAAATTCCCATCCTGCTACTTTATATTAAAGGACCAGTAAACTTAGTAGATTTACATAATCAACCAATGCAAAATAACAAGACAATGCAATAGCACTTAGTCTGAACTTCAAATGAGTAGTAGATTTTTTTCTGACAATTTTAAGTTACGTCTATTTCCACTCCCCTTATACCATGTGACAGCCATCAGCCAATCACAAATGCATACACGTACCATGTGACAGCCATCAGCCAATCACAAATGCATAAACGTTTATTCTGTGAATTCTTGCACATGCTCAGTAGGAGCTGGTGACTCAAAAAGTTTAAATATAAAAAGACTGCACATTTTGTTAATGGAAGTAAATTGGAAAGTTGTTTAAAATTGACTTCCGGCTGGGGGCGGAGTGAACAGGTAGCGTGCAGGTAGCACACAGGTAGCTGCTGTCTACTTTGAGCGCCTCGCCCTTTCCGACTAAGGGAACAAAGTTATCTCCGGCCTCCCGAAGTGTGCCTTGGCCTAAGAAAAGCTATTAGGTCTGGCACTGGGTCTTAGGACCTCGGAGTGGAAGTCCCTACAAGGCAGAAATTGCCCTTTTGCCAAGTGCATTCCCTGAACCCGTCTGTGTAGGGGAGAGAACGCTGCTCTGTAAGAAAAACCAGGGACAGCCTGAGGCGCACTGTTTAAGTGCATTCTTTGAACGTTGTATCTGAAGCTGCAACAAATAATTGGCATGTCTGGTCTAACTATATACCTCCCATTGCAGAAGATAAAAAACATGGAATATAGTTGATTGTAGACAATCCTAAGGGCGCATAAAAACAACAGGGGCGCATATTGGGATCGGTATGACCTACAATTAACTGTGAGCTAGCGCTATGTAAGCACCATTTGTTGTTGACTTATACACAGTATCGAGGGAGTACCACAAGGAGAGCGGAGACGAGAGCTGCAGTGGAGGGTTGAGTAAATCCCACGGCCTCCCACATACTCAGATTCTTTATTGTCTACAGCGGCATCTTACCCGACAAAGGAGCCACTGATGGTATAGAGTCTGAGCTTGGATTATCGGAGGAGAGGGTGTGAGTCTTACGTTTGCGCCTTGGGCCAATCCGGTCAGGGCTCACTGACATGCTTTTCTATGCCGACGGCGTGCCTGTGGGGCCGTGATTCCGGAGTAGCTGTGTGCGCAGGTTGCGGTCTGGGGCCTGCCCCTGGGTACGAGATCAAAGAGTCCCCCAGGTCGGCACAACCATTGTGGCTAATTTGCTTCAGTGACATCCTGGTACGGGATGTGAAGAGTATATCTCCACAGCGGAACTGTTGGTTGGTAAGATGTGCGCAGGCTTTTTCCAGTAGTCTATAGTTGGAGTTAAGCTCGACAGGAATACCCTAAAGATTGGGGAGAGACGCCGACTCCGGGTTGTTTGGTTCCCCAGAGAGGGGAGTGAGTCCGGCATGTGTGCTCTGGCCCAATCCGACTAGGAGCTGTTGAAGTACCCACCCTGACTAAATTACGAGGCATAAATATCTTTGAAATCGGAAAACATAATTTATGCTTACCTGATAAATTTATTTCTCTTGTAGTGTATCCAGTCCACGGATCATCCATTACTTGTGGGATATATTCCCTTCCCAACAGGAAGTTGCAAGAGGATCACCCACAGCAGAGCTGCTATATAGCTCCTCCCCTCACATGTCATATCCAGTCATTCGACCGAAACAAGACAAGAAAGGAGAAACCATTGGGTGCAGTGGTGACTGTAGTTTAATTAAAAATTTAGACCTGCCTTAAAAAGACAGGGCGGGCCGTGGACTGGATACACTACAAGAGAAATAAATTTATCAGGTAAGCATAAATTATGTTTTCTCTTGTTAAGTGTATCCAGTCCACAGATCATCCATTACTTGTGGGATACCAATACCAAAGCTTAAGTACACGGATGATGGGAGGGACAAGGCAGGAACTTAAACGGAAAGAACCACTGCCTGTAGAACCTTTCTCCCAAAAACAGCCTCCGAAGAAGCAAAAGTGTCAAATTTGTAAAATTTTGAAAAAGTGTGAAGCGAAGACCAAGTCGCAGCCTTGCAAATCTGATCAACAGAGGCCTCATTCTTAAAGGTCCAGGTGGAAGCCACACCTCTAGTAGAATGAGCTGTAATCCTTTCAGGGGGCTGCTGTCCAGCAGTCTCATAGGCTAAGCGTATTATGCTTCGAAGCCAAAAGGAGAGAGAGGTTGCCAAAGCTTTTTGACCTCTCCTCTGTCCAGAATAAATGACAAACAGGGCAGATGTTTGACGAAAATCTTTAGTTGCCTGTAAGTAGAACTTCAAGGCACGGACTACGTCCAGATTATGCAAAAGACGTTCCTTCTTTGAAGAAGGATTAGGGCACAATGATGGGACAACAATCTCTTGATTGATATTCCTGTTAGAAAAAACCTTAGGTAAAAACCCAGGTTTAGTACGCAGAACTACCTTGTCTGAATGGAAAATCAGATAAGGAGAATCACAATGTAAGGCAAATAACTCAGAGACTCTTCGAGCTGAGGAAATAGCCATCAAAAACAGAACTTTCCAAGATAAAAGTTTAATATCAATGGAATGAAGGGGTTCAAACGGAACTCCTTGAACTTTAAGAACCAAGTTTAAGCTCCACGGAGGAGCAACAGTTTTAAACACAGGCTTAATCCTAGCCAAAGCCTGACAAAAAGCCTGGACGTCTGGAACTTCTGCCAGACGCTTGTGCAGAAGAATAGACAGAGCAGAAATCTGTCCCTTTAACGAACTAGCTGATAAGCCTTTTTCCAAACCCTCTTGGAGAAAGGACAATATCCTAGGAATCCTAACCTTACTCCATGAGTAACTCTTGGATTCGCACCAATACAGGTATTTACGCCATATCTTATGGTAGATTTTCCTGGTAACAGGCTTTCATGCCTGTATTAAGGTATCAATAACTGACTCGGAGAAGCCACGCTTTGATAGGATCAAGCGTTCAATCTCCATGCAGTCAGTCTCAGAGAAATTAGATTTGGATGATTGAAAGGACCTTGTATTAGAAGGTCTTGCCTCAGAGGTAGAGTCCATGGTGGACAGAACGACATGTCCACTAGGTCTGCATACCAGGTCCTGCGTGGCCACGCCGGCACTATCAGAATCACCAATGCTCTCTCCTGTTAGATCTTGGCAATCAGTCGAGGTAGCAGAGGAAATGGTGGAAACACATAAGCCATGTTGAAGAACCAAGGAGCTGCTAGAGCATCTATCAGCGTCGCTCCCGGGTCCCTGGACCTGGATCCGTAACGAGGAAGTTTGGCGTTCTGGCGAGACGCCATGAGATCCAGTTCTGGTTTGCCCCAATGATGGACCAGTTGAGCAAACACCTCCGGATGGAGTTCCCACTCCCCCGGATGAAAAGTCTGACGACTTAGAAAGTCCGCCTCCCAGTTCTCCACGCCTGGGATGTGGATCGCTGACAAGTGGCAAGAGTGAGACTCTGCCCAGCGAATTATCTTTGAGACTTCTAATATCGCTAGGGAGCTCCTGGTTCCCCCTTGATGGTTGATGTAAGCCACAGTCGTGATGTTGTCCGACTGAAATCTGATGAACCTCAGTGTTGCTAACTGAGGCCAAGCTAGAAGAGCATTGAATATTGCTCTTAACTCCAGAATATTTATTGGGAGGAGTTTCTCCTCCTGAGTCCACGATCCCTGAGCCTTCAGGGAATTCCAGACTGCGCCCCAGCCTAGAAGGCTGGCATCTGTTGTTACAATCGTCCAATCTGGCCTGCGAAAGGTCATACCCTTGGACAGATGGACCCGAGATAGCCAAGAGAAGAAAATCTCTGGTCTCTTGATCCAGATTAAGTAGGGGGGACAAATCTGAGTAATCCCCATTCCACTGACCTAGCATGCACAATTGCAGCGGTCTGAGATGCAGGCGCGCAAATGGCACTATGTCCATTGCAGCTACCATTAAGCCGATTACTTCCATGCACTGAGCCACTGACGGGCGTGGAATGGAATGAAGGACACGGCAAGCATTTAAAAGTTTTGATAACCTGGCCTCCGTCAGGTAAATTTTCATTTCTACAGAATCTATCAGAGTCCCTAGGAAGGAGACTCTTGTGAGTGGTGATAGAGAACTCTTTTCCACGTTCACCTTCCACCCATGCGACCTCAGAAATGCCAGAACTATCTCTGTATGAGACTTGGCAATTTGAAAGCTTGACGCCTGTATCAGGATGTCGTCTAGATACGGAGCCACCGCTATGCCTCGCGGCCTTAGAACCGCCAGAAGTGAGCCCAGAACTTTTGTAAAGATTCTCGGGGCCGTAGCCAACCCGAAGGGGAGAGCTTCAAATTGGTAATGCCTGTCTAGAAAGGCAAATCTTAGGAACCGATGATCTTTGTGAATCGGTATGTGAAGGTAGGCATCCTTTAAGTCCACTGTGGTCATGTACTCACCCTCTTGGATCATGGGTAGGATGGTCCGAATAGTTTCCATTTTGAATGATGGAACTCTTAGGAATTTGTTTAAGATCTTTAGGTCCAAAATTGGTCTGAAGGTACCCTTCTTGGGAACCACGAACAGATTTGAATAAAATCCCTGTCCTTGTTCCGTCCGCGGAACTGGGTGGATCACCCCCATTACTAGGAGGTCTTGTACACAGCGTAGGAATGCCTCTCTCTTTATCTGGTTTTCTGATAACCTTGAAAGATGAAAACATAATTTATGCTTACCTGATAAATTCCTTTCTCCTGTAGTGTAGTCAGTCCACGGGTCATCATTACTTATGGGATATTAACTCCTCCCCAACAGGAAGTGCAAGAGGATCACCCAAGCAGAGCTGCTATATAGCTCCTCCCCTCTACGTCACACCCAGTCATTCGACCGAGAACCAAACGAGAAAGGAGAAACTATAGGGTGCAGTGGTGACTGGAGTATAATTTAAAAATTTAGACCTGCCATAAAAACAGGGCGGGCCGTGGACTGACTACACTACAGGAGAAAGGAATTTATCAGGTAAGCATAAATTATGTTTTCTCCTGTTAAGTGTAGTCAGTCCACGGGTCATCATTACTTATGGGATACCAATACCAAAGCTAAGTACACGGATGACGGGAGGGACAGGCAGGATCTCTATACGGAAGGAACCACTGCCTGAAGAACCTTTCTCCCAAAAACAGCCTCCGAAGAAGCAAGTGTGTCAAATTTGTAAAATTTGGAAAAAGTATGAAGAGAAGACCAAGTTGCAGCCTTGCAAATCTGTTCAACAGAGGCCTCATTCTTAAAGGCCCAAGTGGAAGCCACAGCTCTAGTAGAATGAGCTGTAATCCTTTCAGGAGGTTGCTGTCCAGCAGTCTCATAGGCTAAACGTATTATGCTACGAAGCCAAAAAGATAGAGAGGTAGCAGATGCTTTTTGACCTCTCCTCTGTCCAGAATAAACGACAAACAGGGAAGAAGTTTGGCGAAAATCTTTAGTTGCCTGTAAATAAAATTTCAGGGCACGGACTACATCTAGATTGTGCAGAAGTCGTTCCTTCTTTGAAGAAGGGTTAGGACACAATGATGGAACAACAATCTCTTGATTGATATTCTTGTTAGTGACTACCTTAGGTAGGAACCCAGGTTTAGTACGCAGAACTACCTTATCTGAATGAAAAATCAGATAAGGAGAATCACAATGTAAGGCTGATAACTCAGAGACTCTACGAGCCGAGGAAATAGCCATTAAAAACAGAACTTTCCAAGATAATAGCCTGATATCAATGGAATGAAGGGGTTCAAACGGAACACCCTGTAAAACGTTAAGAACTAAGTTTAAGCTCCACGGTGGAGCTACAGTCTTAAACACAGGCTTAATTCTAGCCAAAGCCTGACAAAAAGCTTGAACGTCTGGAACTTCTGACAGACGCTTGTGTAAAAGGATGGACAGAGCTGAGATCTGTCCCTTTAAAGAACTTGCAGATAAACCCTTTTCTAAACCTTCTTGTAGAAAAGACAATATCCTAGGAATCCTAACCTTACTCCATGAGTAACTCTTGGATTCGCACCAGTGTAAGTATTTACGCCATATCTTATGGTAAATTTTCCTGGTAACAGGTTTCCTAGCCTGTATTAAGGTATCAATTACTGGCTCCGAAAATCCACGCTTTGATAAAATCAAGCGTTCAATTTCCATGCAGTCAGTTTCAGAGAAATTAGATTTTGATGTTTGAAAGGACCCTGAATTAGAAGGTCCTGTCTCAGAGGCAGAGACCAAGGTGGACAGGATGACATGTCCACTAGATCTGCATACCAGGTCCTGCGTGGCCACGCAGGCGCTATTAGAATCACCGATGCTTTCTCCTGTTTGATCCTGGCAATCAAACGAGGAAGCATCGGGAAGGGTGGAAACACATAAGCCATCCTGAAGGTCCAAGGTGCTGTCAAGGCATCTATCAGGACCGCTCCCGGGTCCCTGGACCTGGACCCGTAACGAGGAAGCTTGGCGTTCTGGCGAGACGCCATGAGATCCATATCTGGTTTGCCCCAACGTCGAAGTATTTGGGCAAAGACCTCCGGATGAAGTTCCCACTCCCACGGATGAAAAGTCTGGCGACTTAGGAAATCCGTCTCCCAGTTCTCCACTCCTGGGATGTGGATCGCTGACAGGTGGCAAGAGTGAGACTCTGCCCAGCGAATTATCTTTGATACTTCCATCATCGCTAAGGAACTCCTTGTCCCTCCCTGATGGTTGATGTAAGCCACAGTCGTGATGTTGTCCGACTGAAACCTGATGAACCTCAGAGTTGCTAACTGAGGCCAAGCCAGAAGGGCATTGAGAACTGCTCTCAATTCCAGAATGTTTATTGGAAGGAGACTCTCCTCTTGAGTCCATGATCCCTGAGCCTTCAGGGAATTCCAGACAGCGCCCCAACCTAGTAGGCTGGCGTCTGTAGTTACAATTGTCCAGTCTGGCCTGCTGAAGGGCATCCCCCTGGACAGATGTGGCCGAGAAAGCCACCATAGAAGAGAATCTCTGGTCTCTAGATCCAGATTCAGCGTAGGGGACAAATCTGAGTAATCCCCATTCCACTGACTTAGCATGCACAATTGCAGCGGTCTGAGGTGCAGGCGTGCAAAAGGAACTATGTACATTGCCGCTACCATTAAGCCGATTACCTCCATGCATTGAGCCACTGACGGGTGTTGAATGGAATGAAGGGCACGGCAAGCATTTAGAAGCTTTGTTAACCTGTCCTCTGTCAGGTAAATTTTCATTTCTACAGAATCTATAAGAGTCCCCAAGAAGGGAACTCTTGTGAGTGGTAAGAGAGAACTCTTCTCGTTCACTTTCCACCCATGCGACCTTAGAAATGCCAGTACTAACTCTGTATGAGACTTGGCAGTTTGAAAGCTTGACGCTTGTATCAGAATGTCGTCTAGGTACGGAGCTACCGAAATTCCTCGCGGTCTTAGTACCGCCAGAAGAGAGCCCAGAACCTTTGTAAAGATTCTTGGAGCCGTAGCCAACCCGAAGGGAAGAGCTACAAACTGGTAATGCCTGTCTAGGAAGGCAAACCTTAGATACCGGTAATGTTCTCTGTGAATCGGTATGTGAAGGTAAGCATCCTTTAAATCCACTGTGGTCATGTACTGACCTCTTTGGATCATGGGTAAGATTGTCCGAATAGTTTCCATCTTGAACGATGGAACTCTTAGGAATTTGTTTAGGATCTTTAAATCCAATATTGGTCTGAAGGTTCCCTCTTTTTTGGGAACCACAAACAGATTTGAGTAAAACCCTTGTCCGTGTTCCGACCGCGGAACTGGATGGATCACTCCCATTAGTAAAAGGTCTTGTACACAGCGTAGAAACGCCTCTTTCTTTATCTGGTTTGTTGACAACCTTGAAAGGTGAAATCTCCCTTGTGGAGGAGAAGCTTTGAAGTCCAGAAGATATCCCTGAGATATGATCTCCAACGCCCAGGGATCCTGGACATCTCTTGCCCAAGCCTGGGCGAAGAGAGAGAGTCTGCCCCCCACTAGATCCGTTTCCGGATCGGGGGCCCTCACTTCATGCTGTCTTAGGGGCAGCAGCAGGTTTTCTGGCCTGCTTGCCCTTATTCCAGGTCTGGTTAGGTTTCCAGCCTTGTCTGTAGCGAGCAACAGCTCCTTCCTGTTTTGGAGCAGAGGAAGTTGATGCTGCTCCTGCCTTGAAGTTACGAAAGGCACGAAAATTAGACTGTCTAGCCCTAGGTTTGGCTCTGTCTTGAGGCAGGGCATGGCCTTTACCTCCCGTAATATCAGCGATAATTTCTTTTAAACCGGGCCCGAATAAAGTCTGCCCCTTGAAAGGTATGTTAAGTAATTTCGATTTAGAAGTTACATCAGCTGACCAGGATTTTAGCCACAGCGCTCTGCGTGCCTGAATGGCGAATCCGGAATTCTTAGCCGTAAGTTTAGTTAAATGTACTACGGCATCAGAAATAAATGAATTAGCTAGCTTAAGGGTTTTAAGCTTGTGTGAAATCTCATCTAATGTCGCTGAGTCAAGGGTCTCTTCCAGAGACTCAAAACAAAATGCTGCCGCAGCCGTGACAGGCGCAATGCATGCAAGGGGTTGTAATATAAAACCTTGTTGAACAAACATTTTCTTAAGGTAACCCTCTAACTTTTTATCCATTGGTTCTGAAAAGGCACAACTATCCTCCACCGGAATAGTGGTACGCTTAGCTAAAGTAGAAACTGCTCCCTCCACCTTAGAGACCGTTTGCCATAAGTCCCGTGTGGTGGCGTCTATCGGAAACATTTTTCTGAATATAGGAGGGGGTGAGAAAGGCACACCGGGTCTATCCCACTCCTTAGTAACAATTTCAGTAAGTCTCTTAGGTATAGGAAATACGTCAGTACTCGTCGGTACCGCAAAATATTTATCCAACCTACACATTTTCTCTGGGATTGCAACTGTGTTACAATCATTCAGAGCCGCTAACACCTCCCCCTAGTAATACACGGAGGTTTTCCAGCTTAAACTTAAAATTTGAAATGTCTGAATCCAGTTTATTTGGATCAGATCCGTCACCTGCAGAATGAAGCTCTCCGTCCTCATGCTCTGCAAATTGTGACGCAGTATCAGACATGGCCCTAGCATTATCAGCATACTCTGTTCCCATCCCAGAGTGATCTCTTTTACCCCTAAGTTCTGGCAATTTAGACAAAACTTCAGTCATAACATTAGCCATGTCTTGTAGAGTGATTTGTAATGGCCGCCCTGATGTACTTGGCGTTACAATATCACGCACCTCCTGAGCGGGAGATGCAGGTACTGACACGTGAGGAGAGTTAGTCGGCATAACTTCCCCCTCGTTGTCTGGTGAATGTTGCTTAACATGTACAAATTGACTTTTATTTAAAGTAGCATCAATGCAATTAGTACATAAATTTCTATTGGGCTCCACCTTGGCTTTTGAACATATTGCACAAAGAGATTCCTCTGTGTCAGACATGTTTAAACAAACTAGCAATTAGACTAGCAAGCTTGGAAATACTTTTCAACTAAATTTACAAGCAATATGTAAAAACGTTACTGTGCCTTTAAGAAGCACACAAAAACTGTCACAGTTGAAAAACAATGAACTGGATTAGTTATAGAAACCAAATTTAGCAAAGGATTGCACTCATTAGCAATGTATGATTAACCCTTAATATCAGAAAAAAACGGATAACAATTGAATATATAAGCGTTTTTATCAAAGTCAAAGCTCAGTCTCACAGGTCTGCTGTGAGTGATTACCTCCCTCAAAACTAGTTTTGAAGACCCCTGAGCTCTGTGGAGACGTCCTGGATCATGCAGGGAGAAAAAGGCAGACTGTGACTGAATTTCTGATGCGTAGTAAAAGCGCCAAAATAGGCCCCTCCCACTCACACTACAACAGTGAGGGAAGCTCAGTAAACTGTTTTAATTTAAAACAAACGACAGCCATGTGGAAAATAACGCCCAAACAATTTTTCACCAAGTACCTCAGATAATTAAACGATTTAACATGCCAGCAAACGTTTAAAATCTAATTTATGAAATGTCATTAAAAGCCTGCTGCTAGTCGCTCACACTGCAAGTTAGGCTAAAAGTTATATGCATACAGTATTTTCCCAGTGAAGTGTCATTCCCCAGAAATACTTAAGTGAAAACATACATACATATCAGCCTGATACCAGTTGCTACTACTGCATTTAAGGCTGTACTTACATTATATCGGTATTAGCAGTATTTTCTCAGTCAATTCCATTCCTTAGAAAATAATATACTGCAACATACCTCTTTGCAGGTGAACCTGCCCGCTGTCCCCTGATCTGAAGTTACCTTACTCCTCAGAATGGCCGAGAACAGCAAATGGATCTTAGTTACGTCCGCTAAGATCATACACAAAAACTCAGGTAGATTCTTCTTCCAATTCTGCCTGAGAAGAAAACAACACACTCCGGTGCCGTTTAAAATAACAAACTTTTGATTGAAGATATAAAAAAAACTAAGTTTAATCACCACAGTCCTCTCACACATCCTATCTATTAGTTGGGTGCAAGAGAATGACTGGGTGTGACGTAGAGGGGAGGAGCTATATAGCAGCTCTGCTTGGGTGATCCTCTTGCACTTCCTGTTGGGGAGGAGTTAATATCCCATAAGTAATGATGACCCGTGGACTGACTACACTTAACAGGAGAAATCTCCCTTGAGTAGGGGAAGCCTTGAAGTCCAGAAGATATCCCTGAGATATGATCTCCAACGCCCAGGGATCCTGGACATCTCTTGCCCACGTCTGGGCGAAGAGAGAAAGTCTGCCCCCCACTAGATCCGTTTCCGGATAGGGGGCCGTTCCTTCATGCTGTCTTGGGGGCAGTAGCAGGTTTTCTGGCCTGCTTGCCCTTGTTCCAGGACTGGTTAGGTTTCCAGGCCTGTCTGAAATGAGCAACAGTTCCTTCCTGTCTTGGAGCGGAGGAAGTTGATGCTGCTCCTGCCTTGAATTTTCAAAAGGCACGAAAATTAGACTTTTTGGCCTTTGATTTGGCCCTGTCCTGAGGAAGGGTATGTCCCTTACCTCCAGTAATGTCAGCAATAATTTCCTTCAAGCCGGGCCCGAATAAGGTCTGCCCCTTGAAAGGAATATTGAGTAATTTAGATTTAGAAGTCACGTCAGCTGACCAGGATTTAAGCCATAGCGCCCTCCGCGCCTGGATGGCGAATCCGGAGTTCTTAGCCGTTAGTTTAGTCAAATGTACAATGGCATCAGAAACAGATGAGTTAGCTAGCTTAAGTGATTTAAGCTTGTCCATAATTTCATCCAATGGAGCTGTGTGAATGGCCTCTTCCAGAGACTCAAACCAGAATGCCGCAGCAGCAGTAACAGGCGCAATGCATGCAAGGGGCTGCAGGATAAAACCTTGTTGAACAAACATTTTCTTAAGGTAACCTTCTAATTTTTTATCCATTGGATCCGAAAAAGCACAACTATCCTCAACCGGGATAGTGGTACGCTTTGCTAAAGTAGAAACTGCTCCCTCCACCTTAGGGACCGTCTGCCATAAGTCCCGTGTAGTGGCGTGTAGTGGCGTCTATTGGAAAAAAAATTCTAAATATAGGAGGTGGGGAAAAGGGCACACCGGGTCTATCCCACTCCTTGCTAATAATTTCTGTAAGCCTTTTAGGTATAGGGAAAACATCAGTACACACCGGTACCGCATAGTATCTATCCAGCCTACACAATTTCTCTGGAATTGCAACTGTGTTACAGTCGTTCAGAGCAGCTAAAACCTCCCCAAGCAATACACGGAGGTTCTCAAGCTTAAATTTAAAATTAGAGATCTCTGAATCAGGTTTCCCCGGATCAGAACCGTCACCCACAGAATGAAGCTCTCCGTCCTCATGTTCTGCAAACTGTGACGCAGTATCAGACATGGCTCTTACAGCACCAGCGCGCTCTGCATCTCTCCTAATCCCTGAGCTATCGCACTTGCCTCTCAATTCTGGCAATCTAGATAATACTTCTGACAGGGTATTATTCATGATTGTAGCCATGTCCAGTAAAGTAATTGCTATGGGCGTCCCTGATGTACTTGGCGCCATAATAGCATGCGCCTCCTGAGCGGGAGGCGAAGGTACTGACACGTGAGGAGAGTTAGTCGGCATAACTTCCCCCTCGTCGTCTGGTGATAATTCTTTTATAGATAAAGACTGACCTTTATTATTTAAAGTGAAATCAATACATTTAGTACACATATTCCTATGGGGATCCACACTGGCTTTCAAACATAATGAACAAGTAGATTCATCTATGTCAGACATGTTTAAACAGACTAGCAATAAGACTGGCAAGCTTGAAAAACACTTCACAATAAGTTTACAAGCAATATAAAAAACGCTACTGCGCCTTTAAGAAGCACAAAACCTGTCACAAGTTGAAATAACAATGAACCAAAGCAGTTATACCAACCAAATTTTCACAGTAAATGTATTAAGTTAGCAGAGCATTGCACCCACTTGCACATGAATGATTAACCCCTTAATATCCCAAACGGATAAACAATAGAGAAAAACGTTTTTTAAAGCAGTCAAACACACTGTCACAGCTCTGCTGTGACTGATTACCTCCCTCAATATGACTTTTGAAGCCCTTTTGAGCCCTCTAGAGAAGTCCTGGATCATGCAGGAAGTCTGAGTCTGAACTTTTACTGCGCAAAAAAGCGCTAAAATAGGCCCCTCCCTCTCATATTACAACAGTGGGAAGCCTCAGTTAACTGTTTCTATGCAGAAACATGCCAGCAAATGTTTTAAAACACATTTTTTGAAGAGTATATATCTCTATTAATAAGCCTGATACCAGTCACTTTCACTGCATTTAAGGCTTTACTTACATTACTTCGGTATCAGCAGCATTTTCTTAGTCAATTCCATTCCTTAGAAAAATATTTTACTGCACATACCTTAGTTGCAGGAAAACCTGCGCGCCATTCCCTCTCTGAAGTTACCTCACTCCTCAGAATGTGTGAGAACAGCAAGTGGATCTTAGTTACTTCTGCTAAGATCATAGAAAACGCAGGCAGATTCTTCTTCCAAATACTGCCTGAGAAAAAACAGCACACTCCGGTGCCATTTAAAAATAACAAACTTTTGATTGAAGAAATAAACTAAGTATAAAACACCACAGTCCTCTCACGACCTCCATCTATGTTGAGGGTTGCAAGAGAATGACTGGATATGACATGTGAGGAGAGGAGCTATATAGCAGCTCTGCTGTGGGTGATCCTCTTGCAACTTCCTGTTGGGAAGGGAATATATCCCACAAGTAATGGATGATCTGTGGACTGGATACACTTAACAAGAAAAAGTTGTTTAAAATTGCATGCTCTATCTGAATAATGAAAAATTAATTTTGACTCGAGTGTCTCTTTAACAAACAAGGGAAAAAAAACCATAACAAAAAGCATGTGTTACATTGTGATTTTAATTCAATCTTCTGATCTTGGGTCTTTTCAACAAACATTAATACAACCCTGAATAAACCCTTTTCACACAAAGGAGTCAGTAACGCCCCTCAATACATAGATAGGAAAAAAAAAAATAGTATATACAGGAATTCACATTAGTGTGTTAGGCATGTGTGCATATAAGTGTGTGATTATATACATAATATACACACACATTATCAGAGAAGCAAAACATTGCCCATATTTATAGTCTTGAGAAAATAGTTATAAACAATACTAGCACATTCACTGATATTCTTTGAACACAAATAACAAGCTAAAAAGATAACAAGTGTTAAGAGGTTGTATATACAATGGGAGAGACTTAAAGCGCAAACAGCAGAAGCCATCTCAAACGTTACTGGAAGTATTAACTACTCTGTAGTACACAGGTTATTGATTTATCTTTTTTTTTCTTTTAGGGGTCATTTGGGAAGTCATATGATGGCTGGTATAGGTCATTTGGGGGTCACATGGCTGTTATACAATGAAAAGAAGCAGAGTCCTAATGACAGCAAAGTGTGAAAGAGCGTCCCACCGCCGGTGAACTTCATAAATGGTTTAAAAGATGTTTCCACTGGACATTAAGTCAAATGCATAGGCAAAACATTTCATTTCTCCAGTTAAGTCTGCTCTATAAACAGGGCACCCCAGGGCTGTGATGATCATTTAAATTTTTTTTTTTAAAAGATACCCCCCCCCACCCCCTCGCTCCCAAAAACTAATGTTAGGTCTTTGAATATTCAACAGTCTGCTTTTCATTGATTGTTGGTGAAAATGTCGATACACAGCAGATACTTAGTAGATATCTAGAGGAAGGCGAGATTTGTGTGTGTGCTGAAGCATGACACCGGGTACGGAAGATTTCAGGATTTCACAGAAAAATATATAATAATTCCAAGAATCAAAGCAACAATGCAAAGAACAAGGACTAGGATACAGATCTTCTTCCGGGATTTTTTCTGTGGAAGAAAAAAAAAATGAATTGTGTGATAAGATCTTAGAAGATTCTCACAAAATAATATGCATTAAAAAAAAGAATCACAGTCGAAAGATTTTTACAGGTTATTAGTGTGACATTTTACCTGGTAATATGCTGCCCTCTGTAACTGCTCTGTTGCTCTCTCTACGTGAACATCTGCACTTTCAACATTGGCCTCTATACTGTCTGCAAAACAAAGGTATTACTCACAGACTGTGTGATCAGGGAGGTGAAATAGAGCATCTGCTTCAAGCAACAGACATACTTCTGTGAGAGGTTCATCTCTTACTTAAAGGGACATAATATTCATATGCTAAATCACTTGAATCTGATGCAGTATAACTGTAAAAAGCTGACAGGAAAATATCACCTGAGCATCTCTATGTAAAAAAGGAAGATATTTTACCTCACAATTTCCTCAGCTCACCAGAGTAAGTCCTGTGTAAAAAAATTATACTTCAGCTGCTGTCCAGCTGCAGGTAAAAAATAATGAAGAAATGAACAGCAGCCAATCAGCATCAACAGTGCTGAGGTCATGAACTCTTTTACTGTTATCTCATGAGATTTCACTTAACTCTCATGAGATTTCATAGTAAACTTCCTTAAACTGAATAGAGAAATAACATGAGCACGAGGCTCACTCCCTTGCCTGTCCCGGAACAAGCATACTGATTTGCTGCTTAAAGTCCTTTGCAATGGGGTGTGAATACTTAGGACATTTTGAGGTAAAATATCTTTCTTTTTTACATAGAGATCTTCAGGTGATATTTTCTAGTCCACTTTTTACAGTTATGCTGCATCACTTTCAAGTGTTTTAACATTTGGGTATCATGGTCCTTTAAAGGGATAGAAAGGTCAAAATGTATGCAAAACTGGGGAATGAGTAATAAAGGCATAATCTATATTTTAAAACAATAATTCTGGAGTAGACTGGACAGCAGCTGAAGTATAACTATTCACAAAGCACTTACTCTGGTAAGCTGAAAAAAACGGAGGTAAAAAATATCTTCCCTTTTTACATAAACTGTTCACAGAGCTCTTTCTACTGTGAGCTGAAGAAATTTTCAGGTAAAATATCGTCTTTTTTTACATAGAGATGTTCAGGAGATATTTTCATATACAGTTATGATGCAACACTTTCAAGCAACTTAGCATATGAGTATTATGGTCCTTTAGGTCTTCACAGACACAATACACACACCACCGATAACGCTGAACAGTTCTCTCGGATACCTTGATGCCTGCAACCTCAATGTGTTTAATCAAGAATCTGACAGGCAGTTTCCTATTTTGAGTGCAGATATCTCAAATTTTTCGGTCAGTTCTTTGTGTAGTTACACGATGTTGACCGCAAGCACTCTTCCATTTAAATCATCCCCACACTCCAATTTATCTTTATATTCTTTACAGAACTACATGATACACATACATTTTCAGCAATCTTGTACTGCTAAATATTTTTTGCCTTCAACAGGCCGTCAATTTGACCGACTTTAACAAGTAACTTTGTTTACCCATCTGTAAAAATATATACATTTGTTAATTTACCAAATATTTTAGTAATATTACATCAAATTACATGTAAATATGTATTACAGATGTTGCTAATATTAAACGGAATTAGAAATGGTTGCAAAACGAAAAAATTAAATCAATACTATTAAGAATTAATATGAAATTAATATCAAAATAAATAGTAATGTGTCTCTCTTTAACATAAGGCATATTAGAGAAATTCCCCTTAATGAGATACACAGATCCCAAGGTAAAAAATGCTTTAAAAACAATCCCTGAGGGGCCTTGTAATACTGGCAAAGCAAAGTGTTGCTACAAAGTTATAATGCCAAATGATTGGAAGAAATGTTGTATTTTAATTTTGGAAAAAGAATGATAGCAAGGTCTAAATAAACCATAAACAGCTACTTATAGAGTAAATCAATAAATGACATACCAATCATCTCTCCTTGGTCATGGATCATTACTGCTAAATCTTTAAAAATCTGGTTTACATCTAAAATATCTGCCTGTGGGTAGAAAGGGAAAAAAAGATAAGATACAAAGAAATGAGCGAAGGGCAAGTTAGCTTTGTAAATACAACTTTTTTTCTGACCATTAAAATACAAAATTTAAGAATAAAATGCATACAAACACCATTTTTACCACACTGGAAAATATGTGCACAATGGAAAATGCATTGTTTTCGCCAGGACTCAGGCATACTAAATTAAACATTTTACTGACAGCCGGGTAAAATTTAAGCCAATATTAAAAGGTATAATTAGATAATATTAATTTAGTTAGATATTTGTTGCACACCTTATCATTAAATCAATGTATGTTAAATTATGCAATTAATGTGCGCTTTGGATAGCTTAAGTAACCGTGTTCTCCCCAGGACCTTTTTAGAGGGTGCACCACCCGGCTGATTTTACTGATCAACCAGCTAAAATGTTAGCTAATATTAAAGTGATTGTAAACTTTGCTGAATTAAAGCCTAGTATTAAAATAGACACTAAACCCATTTTTTTTTTCTTTCATGATTTAGATAGAGCATGCAATTTTAAGCAACTTTCTAATTTAGTCCTTTTATCAATTTTTCTTTGTTCTCTTGCTATCTTTATACCAATAAGCAAGCACTATCCATGGTGCTAAATCTAAAATGGGCCGGCTTCTAAGCTTTACATTCCTGCTTTTAAAATAAAGATAGCAAGATAACGAAGAAAAATTGATAATAGGAGTAAATTGGAAAGTTGCTTACAATTGCAAGCTCTACCTAAATCATGAAAGATATTTAAAGGGATACTAAACCCAAATTATAACACTCTTAAAAAACGGGCATTTTAATTAATTAAAGTAGTAGAGCTGGACGCCAAAGGAGGCAACGCAAAAATTGGAGGAAGCCGTTTCTTCATTGATATGCTAATGAAGCAGCAGATACAGGCGAAGGATCAGCGTTATGTTTACCATAATGCAAAGGTATTTTAAAAAATAAGCCTCATTGTAAACTTTAATGAATTAAAAGTGCCTTGTTTTTAAGAGAATTATCTAATACTGGCCATTTATTCAGTAAAGTTTAAAATCACTATAAACAAAAATTAGCGAATATTAAAAATGTTCAATATGTATTGCACAAATTATCATTAAAGGGACAGTCAAGTCCAAAAAAAAAACTTTCATGGTTCAAATAGGGCATGAAATTTTAAACAACTTTCCAATTTACTTTTATTACCAATTTTGGTTTGTTCTCTTGCTATTCTTAGTTGAAAGCTAAATCTAGGAGGTTTATAAGCTAATTTCTTAGACCTTGAACGCCGCCTCTAATCTAAATGCATTTTGACAGTTTGTTATCAGTAGAGGGCATTAGTTTATGTGTTTCATATAGGTAACATTGAGCTCATGCACGTGAATTTACTGTGGAGTGAACACTGATTGGATAAAATGCAAGTCTGTTAAAAGAAATGAAATAAGGGGGCAGTCTGCTGAGGCTTAGATACAAGGTAATTACAGAGGTAAAACGTGTATTATTATAACTGTGTTGGTTATGCAAAACTGGGGAATGGGTAATTAAGGGATTATCTATCTTTTAAAACAACAAAAATTCTGGTGTTGACTGTCCTTTTAAATAAATTTATGTTAAATAATGCAATTAATTTGTGCTTTGGATAGCAGAAAATTAAGTAATAATATCAGAAAATATTACACTGTCCCTACCAGGATACTTCATAATGCCAGTGCCACCAGGCTGGCAACATTTTCTGTGGAGAACACAGTGTAACATTTATAAATTATAACTGCCGGCACCCAGCATATAAAAAAAACCAAATACAAATACAGACCAAGCACATTTTAGTCATAAACAGGAAAAATAAATGCTAAAGTAAAGTAATTATAGAGGACACAAATACATCAAATAAATCACAGTTCAATTCTACCTCCAGTTTCTGGATTGCACTCTCTCTCTCCTTTATGAGTTCAAGATCCTCTTCTGTAATAGCAAACTCCTCCTCTTGATCCTGCATCTGATTCCAGTCCTCATTGCTAGAAAGTTGAAAGCTTGGTTAGTACCTTGGGGGAGGAACGTGTCATTGAGACAGTGATGTGCAATACTAAGGTTGAAAAAACATAATTTATGCTTACCTGATACATTTATTTCTCTTGTGGTGTATCCGGTCCACGGATCATCCATTACTTGTGGGGATATTCTTCTTCCCAACAGGAAGTTGCAAGAGGATCACCCACAGCAGAGCTGCTATATAGCTCCTCCCCTAACTGCCATATCCAGTCATTCGACCGAAACAAGCCGAGAAAGGAGAAACCATAGGGTGCAGTGGTGACTGTAGTTTAAATTAAAATTTTGACCTGCCTTAAAAGGACAGGGCGGGCCGTAGACTGGATACACCACAAGAGAAATAAATTTATCAGGTAAGCATAAATTATGTTTTCTCTTGTAAGGTGTATCCAGTCCACGGATCATCCATTACTTGTGGGATACCAATGCCAAAGCTAAAGTACACGGATGAAGGGAGGGACAAGGCAGGCTTAAATGGAAGGAAACACTGCCTGTAGAACCTGTCTACCAAAAATAGCCTCCGAAGAAGCAAAAGTATCAAATTTGTAAAATTTTGAAAAGGTATGAAGCGAAGATCAAGTCGCCGCCTTGCAAATCTGTTCAACAGAAGTCTCATTTTTAAAGGCCCAGGTGGAAGCCACAGCTCTAGTAGAATGAGCTGTAATCCTTTCAGGGGGCTGCTGTCCAGCAGTCTCATAGGCTAAGCGTATTACGCTCCGAAGCCAAAAAGAAAGAGAGGTTGCTGAAGCTTTTTGACCTCTCCTCTGTCCAGAGTAAACAACAAACAGTGTAGATGTTTGGCGAAAATCTTTAGTAGCTTGTAAGTAAAACTTTAAAGCACGGACCACGTCCAGATTATGTAAAAGACGTTCCTGCTTTGAAGAAGGATTAGGACACAATGATGGAACAACAATCTCTTGATTGATATTCTTGTTAGAAACTACCTTAGGTAAAAACCCAGGTTTTGTACGCAGAACTACTTTATCTGAATGTAAAATCAGATAAGGAGAATCACATTGTAAAGCAGATAACTCAGACTCTCCGAGCCGAGGAAATAGCCATCAATAACAGAACTTTCCAAGATAAAAGTTTAATATCAATGGAATGAAGGGGTTCAAATGGAACCCCTTGAAGAACTTTAAGAACCAAGTTTAAGCTCCATGGGGGAGCAACAGGTTTAAACACAGGCTTGATTCTAACCAAAGCCTGACAAAAAGCTTGAACGTCTGGAACTTCAGCCAGACGCTTGTGCAAAAGAATAGACAGAGCAGAAATCTGTCCCTTTAAAGATCTAGCTGATAATCCTTTTTCCAAACCTTCTTGGAGAAAGGACAATATCCTAGGAATCCTAACCTTACTCCATGAGTAATTCTTGGATTCACACCAATAAAGTTATTTACGCCATATCTTATGGTAGATTTTCCTGGTGACAGGCTTTTGTGCCTGTATTAGGGTATCAATGACTGACTCGGAGAAGCCACGCTTTGATAAAATCAAGCGTTCAATCTCCATGCAGTCAGTCTCAGAGAAATTAGATTCGGATGATTGAAAGGACCTTGTAGTAGAAGGTCTTGTCTCAGAGGCAGGGTCCATGGTGGAAAGGATGACATGTCCACTAGGTCTGCATACCAGGTCCTGCGTGGCCACGCAGGCGCTATCAAGATCACCAATGCTCTCTCCTGTTTGATTTTGGCAATCAGTCGAGGGAGCAGAGGAAACGGTGGAAACACATAAGCCAGGTTGAAGAACCAAGGCGCTGCTAGAGCATCTATCAGTGCCGCTTCTGGGTCCCTGGACCTGGATCCGTAACAAGGAAGCTTGGCGTTCTGGCGAGACGCCATGAGATCCAGTTCTGGTTTGCCCCAACGATGAACCAATTGAGCAAACACCTCCGGATGGAGTTCCCACTCCCCCGGATGAAAAGTCTGATGACTTAGAAAATCCGCCTCCCAGTTCTCTACACCTGGGATATAGATTGCTGATAGGTGACAAGAGTGAGTCTCTGCCCAGCGAATTATCTTGGAGACTTCCAGCATCGCTAGGGAACTCCTGGTTCCCCCTTGATGGTTGATGTAAGCCACAGTCGTGATGTTGTCCGACTGAAATCTGATGAACCTCAGGGTTGCTAACTGAGACCAAGCTAGAAGAGCATTGAATATTGCTCTTAACTCCAGAATATTTATTGGGAGGAGTTTCTCCTCCTGAGTCCACGATCCCTGAGCCTTCAGGGAATTCCAGACTGCACCCCAACCTAGAAGGCTGGCATCTGTTGTTACAATTGTCCAATCTGGCCTGCGAAAGGTCATACCTTTAAACAGATGGACCCGAGATAGCCACCAGAGAAGAGAATCTCTGGTCTCTTGATCCAGATTTAGCAGAGGGGACAAATCTGTGTAATCCCCATTCCACTGAATGAGCATGCATAGTTGAATGAAGAACACGGCAAGATTTTAGAAGCTTTGATAACCTGGATTCTGTCAGGTAAATCTTCATTTCTACAGAATCTATCAGAGTCCCTAGGAAGGAGACTCTTGTGAGTGGGGATAGAGAACTCTTTTCCTCGTTCACCTTCCACCCATGTGACCTGAGAAATGCCAGAACTATGTCCGTATGTGACTTGGCAATCTGAAAGCTTGACGCCTGTATCAGAATGTCGTCCAGATAAGGGGCCACTGATATACCTCACGGTCTTAGGACCGCCAGAAGAGATCCCAGAACCTTTGTTGAAAAAAACGTTTTTAAACAGTCACAACAGCTGCCACAGCTCCACTGTGGCTTTACCTTCCTCAATACACAACTTTTGAAGCCTTTTGAGCCCTTCAGAGATGTCCTATAGCATGCAGGGGACTGCTGAGGGAAGCTGAATGTCTCTGTCTGTAATTTTAACTGTGCAAAAAAGCGCTAAAATAGTGGAAAGCCTCAGGAAACTGTTTCTAGGCAAAAATCAAGCCAGCCATGTGGAAAAAACTAGGCCCCAATAAGTTTTATCACCAAAGCATATATAAAAACGATTAAACATGCCAGCGTTTTATATTGCACATTAATCAGAGTATATACCTCTGAAAGCAAGCCTGATACTAGTCGCTATTAAATCACTGTATTTAGGCTTAACTTACAATTCCATCCCTAGAAAAACTTAAACTGCACATACCTTATTGCAGGATACCCTGCACGCCATTCTCCCTCTGAAGTTACCTCACTCCTCAGACATATGTGAGAACAGCAGTGGATCTTAGTTACTTCTGCTAAGATCATAGAAAAACGCAGGCAGATTCTTCTTCTAAATGCTGCCTGAGATAAAATAGTACAACTCCGGTACCATTTAAAAACAATAAACTTTTGATTGAAGAAAAAACTAACTATATTACACCGCTTTCCTCTTACTACCTCCAGCTATGTTGAGAGTTGCAAGAGAATGACTGGATATGGCAGTTAGGGGAGGAGCTATATAGCAGCTCTGCTGTGGGTGATCCTCTTGCAACTTCCTGTTGGGAAGGAGAATATCCCCACAAGTAATGGATGATCCGTGGACTGGATACACCTTACAAGAGAAACAATGCTGAGTAATCATGTTAGGAGCAAAGGAAGTCATTTAAAAAGGGACAGTCTAGTCAAAATTAAACTTTCATGATTCAGAAAGCGCATGCAATTTTAAGCGACTTTCCAGTTTAATTCCATTATCACATTTTGCAGTCTTTTTTACATGCACACTCTCTGAGGTACCAGCTGCTACTGAGAATGTGCACAATTTCACAGGGTATACTTGTACTAGTCTGTGATTGGCTGATGGATGTCACATGATACAGAGGCTGGCAGAAAAAAAAATATACGGCTTCCTTAAAACTCAAAGTGTTGCTGCATTATTTTTATTATGCACTTGTTAACTATGAAATTATACTGTAACATTACTATAAACATGGTTGCAAACACTGCCGGAGCTCGCCTAGAATTATGCTATAACAAAAGTATACCAAGAGAACAAAGAAAAATTGATAATATAAATACATCGCAAAGTTGTTATTCCAGCAAAAATTGAAATCCACATGGATGAATTTCATTTTTGAATAGAAGCATCTTCTAATATACCTGTACATGTATCATCAAAATGTTTCTAATAAAAGCTATAGCTGTTTAAAATGCTGGTGCACGGTGCAAATTAAAACACAGCACTTGCTTAGAGAGCCTAAGGTGCTTAAACCATCTGGTAATGCCTCAATTTGTTAATTGCTGATGATACAAGACCCACTGGCACTCTGAGCAGCTGCAGTATTTAAAATGCTAGTACACAGAATACCTAGCTATGCTTCACATGCACGCGCAGAGAATAGTGATAAAAAAAAGCATATTTTTCCAATGCATGTATATTGCAAATATGTTTCTATTCAAATAATTCATCTGTGTGCATTTAGACATTTTGACTGGAATGTCTAAGTTTTATTTTGACTTTACTGTCCTTTTAAATAAAAAAAAATATGAATTAAATTTGTAAAACTTGGGAATATTTAAGAATCTGCATTGTTTTGAAGCTCCTTATCAGATCATCAATCATGCTGAGGCCAAATAGGGGCAGATATGTGGCATGGTTTGGGTTGCCATGTGTTGGAAAATCTAACATTTTCATACGTAAACTACATGAAATGGGGGCAAAATGAATACAAAGTTGTCCTACTATGCATAATAAAAAAATATATATATTACAATCTCATAGTGTTTACTGTCCCTTTAAATTATTCAGAAAATAATGCAAAATTATACTGTGGATTTTCTTATGTTTGAAGCCATTTCAAGCAACTTTCATTATGGTCTTTACCTCAGTAAGGGTGGCTAACTGTCCTTTGTTAATGACTGTCTGACAACCTGCATTCATTTATAAAGGGGTTAAAAGGGACATAAACCCCCACATTTTTATTTTGTGATTCTAATTGAACATACAAATTTAAACAACTTTCCCGTTTATTTCTATTATCAAATTTTCTTCATTTCCTTGTCATCCTTTGTTGAAAAGCAGGCAAGTAAGTTCAGGAGTGTGCACGTGTCTTTAATACTATATGGCAGCAGTTTTACAGCAGTTATTCATTTGCAAGAACACTAGGTGGCAGCACTATTTCCTGTCATGTAGTGCTCCAGACGTGCAAGCTATCTAGATATCTCTTCAACAAACAATAACAAGGGAACAAAGCAAACAATTGATAGTGGAAGTAAATTGGAATATTTTTAAGAATTGTATGCTTGTCTGAATCATGAAAGAAACATTTTGGGTTTAATGTCCCTTCAAAGAATGGAACATGGTACGTTGTCATAAATATTCTATCAGTGCTATAAGCTCAGGATTTCCCTAGAATGCACAGAAAAAAACATCAACACATTTGCAGTACAAAACAAAAATACAATTAAAAAAATGATTATGCTTAAAGGGACAGTTTACTCCCTTTATTTTGTTCCCAATGATCCACTTTACCTGCTAAAGTCCATTACCCTTATATTGGCATTTGAAATAGTTGATTTAGCCTGTGGTATCAGCACCCATCCTGAAAGTTTTTGGCTTTGAGCACAAGCTGTGTTAACACAGCCAGTAGAAGAAATTACACTCCCAGTGGGTTATAGAAGAGATAAGGTAATAAAATGGTAATTTTCCATTGTTCTCTCCAAATATTTGTGATTGGTTTATGGACAGATATAAGCTAAAGAAGCAGATATATGTGCACAATGTGATAAAGTAATGAGATCTGATTATACCAACAAGCTCAGCCCATTTTATTAGGTTGTGGCTTCAAAACACAAAATCAGCTAATTCATATACACAAATAAACCTTAAAAAAAGCACATCTCATACATTTTATACTCTGCAGCTGGTAAAAAAAACATAATTTATGTAAGAACTTACCTGATAAATTCATTTCTTTCATATTAGCAAGAGTCCATGAGCTAGTGACGTATGGGATATACATTCCTACCAGGAGGGGCAAAGTTTCCCAAACCTCAAAATGCCTATAAATACACCCCTCACCACACCCACAATTCAGTTTAACGAATAGCCAAGAAGTGGGGTGATAAAAAAGTGCGAAAGCATATAAAATAAGGAATTGGAATAATTGTGCTTTATACAAAATCATAACCACCACAAAAAAAGGGCGGGCCTCATGGACTCTTGCTAATATGAAAGAAATGAATTTATCAGGTAAGTTCTTACATAAATTATGTTTTCTTTCATGTAATTAGCAAGAGTCCATGAGCTAGTGACGTATGGGATAATGATTACCCAAGATGTGGATCTTTCCACACAAGAGTCACTAGAGAGGGAGGGATAAAATAAAGACAGCCAATTCCTGCTGAAAATAATCCACACCCAAAATAAAGTTTAACGAAAAACATAAGCAGAAGATTCAAACTGAAACCGCTGCCTGAAGTACTTTTCTACCAAAAACTGCTTCAGAAGAAGAAAATACATCAAAATGGTAGAATTTAGTAAAAGTATGCAAAGAGGACCAAGTTGCTGCTTTGCAAATCTGATCAACCGAAGCTTCATTCCTAAATGCCCAGGAAGTAGAAACTGACCTAGTAGAATGAGCTGTAATTCTCTGAGGCGGAGTTTTACCCGACTCAACATAGGCAAGATGAATTAAAGATTTCAACCAAGATGCCAAAGAAATGGCAGAAGCTTTCTGGCCTTTTCTAGAACCGGAAAAGATAACAAATAGACTAGAAGTCTTTCTGAAAGATTTAGTAGCTTCAACATAATATTTCAAAGCTCTAACAACATCCAAAGAATGCAACGATTTCTCCTTAGAATTCTTAGGATTAGGACATAATGAAGGAACCACAATTTCTCTACTAATGTTGTTGGAATTCACAACTTTAGGTAAAAATTCAAAAGAAGTTCGCAACACCGCCTTATCCTGATGAAAAATCAGAAAAGGAGACTCACAAGAAAGAGCAGATAATTCAGAAACTCTTCTGGCAGAAGAGATGGCCAAAAGGAACAACACTTTCCAAGAAAGTAATTTAATGTCCAATAAATGCATAGGTTCAAACGGAGGAGCTTGAAGAGCCCCCAGAACCAAATTCAAACTCCAAGGAGGAGAAATTGACTTAATGACAGGTTTTATACGAACCAAAGCTTGTACAAAACAATGAATATCAGGAAGAATAGCAATCTTTCTGTGAAAAAGAACAGAAAGAGCAGAGATTTGTCCTTTCAAGGAACTTGCGGACAAACCTTTATCTAAACCATCCTGAAGAAACTGTAAAATTCTCGGAATTCTAAAAGAATGCCAAGAAAAATGATGAGAAATACACCAAGAAATATAAGTCTTCCAGACTCTATAATATATCTCTCTAGATACAGATTTACGAGCCTGTAACATAGTATTAATCACAGCGTCAGAGAAACCTCTTTGACGAAGAATCAAGCGTTCAATCTCCATACCTTTAAATTTAAGGATTTCAGATCCTGATGGAAAAAAGGACCTTGTGACAGAAGGTCTGGTCTTAACGGAAGAGTCCACGGTTGGCAAGAGGCCATCCGGACAAGATCCGCATACCAAAACCTGTGAGGCCATGCCGGAGCTACCAGCAGAACAAACGAGCATTCCTTCAGAATCTTGGAGATTACTCTTGGAAGAAGAACTAGAGGCGGAAAGATATAGGCAGGATGATACTTCCAAGGAAGTGATAATGCATCCACTGCCTCCGCCTGAGGATCCCGGGATCTGGACAGATACCTGGGAAGTTTCTTGTTTAGATGGGACGCCATCAAATCTATTTCTGGAAGTTCCCACATTTGAACGATCTGAAGAAACACCTCTGGGTGAAGAGACCATTCGCCCGGATGCAACGTTTGGCGACTGAGATAATCCGCTTCCCAATTGTCTACACCTGGGATATGAACCGCAGAGATTAGACAGGAGCTGGATTCCGCCCAAACCAAAATTCGAGATACTTCTTTCATAGCCAGAGGACTGTGAGTTCCTCCTTGATGATTGATGTATGCCACAGTTGTGACATTGTCTGTCTGAAAACAAATGAACGATTCTCTCTTCAGAAGAGGCCAAAACTGAAGAGCTCTGAAAATTGCACGGAGTTCCAAAATATTGATCGGTAATCTCACCTCCTGAGATTCCCAAACTCCTTGTGCCGTCAGGGATCCCCACACAGCTCCCCAACCTGTGAGACTTGCATCTGTTGAAATTACAGTCCAGGTCGGAAGCACAAAAGAAGCCCCCTGAATTAAACGATGGTGATCTGTCCACCACGTCAGAGAGTGTCGAACAATCGGTTTTAAAGATATTAATTGAGATATCTTTGTGTAATCCTTGCACCATTGATTCAGCATACAAAGCTGAAGAGGTCGCATGTGAAAACGAGCAAAGGGGATCGCGTCCGATGCAGCAGTCATAAGACCTAGAATTTCCATGCATAAGGCTACCGAAGGGAATGATTGTGACTGAAGGTTTCGACAAGCTGCCATCAGTTTTAGACGCCTCTTGTCTGTTAAAGACAGAGTCATGGACACTGAATCTATTTGGAAACCCAGAAAGGTTACCCTTGTCTGAGGAATCAATGAACTTTTTGGTAAATTGATCCTCCAACCATGATCTTGAAGAAACACCACAAGTCGATTCGTATGAAATTCTGCTAAATGTAAAGACTGAGCAAGTACCAAGATATCGTCCAAATAAGGAAATACCACAATACCCTGTTCTCTGATTACAGACAGAAGGGCACCGAGAACCTTTGTAAAAATTCTTGGAGCTGTAGCAAGGCCAAACGGCAGAGCCACAAACTGGTAATGCTTGTCCAGAAAAGAGAATCTCAGGAACCGATAATGATCCGGATGAATCGGAATATGCAGATATGCATCCTGTAAATCTATTGTGGACATATAATTCCCTTGCTGAACAAAAGGCAAGATAGTCCTTACAGTTACCATCTTGAACGTTGGTATCCTTACATAATGATTCAATATTTTTAGATCCAGAACTGGTCTGAAGGAATTCTCCTTCTTTGGTACAATGAAGAGATTTGAATAAAACCCCATCCCCTGTTCCTGAACTGGAACTGGCATAATTACTCCAGTCAACTCTAGATCTGAAACACAATTCAGAAATGCTTGAGCTTTTACTGGATTTACTGGGACACGGGAAAGAAAAAATCTCTTTGCAGGAGGTCTCATCTTGAAACCAATTCTGTACCCTTCTGAAACAATGTTCTGAATCCAAAGATTGTGAACAGAATTGATCCAAATTTCTTTGAAAAAACGTAACCTGCCCCCTACCAGCTGAGCTGGAATGAGGGCCGCACCTTCATGTGGACTTAGAAGCAGGCTTTGCCTTTCTGGCTGGCTTGGATTTATTCCAGATTGGAGATGGTTTCCAAACTGAAACTGCTCCTGAGGATGAAGGATCAGGTTTTTGTTCTTTGTTGAAACGGAAGGAACGAAAACGATTATTAGCTCTGTTTTTACCCTTAGATTTTTTATCCTGTGGTAAAAAGGTTCCTTTCCCACCAGTAACAGTTGAAATAATAGAATCCAACTGAGAACCAAATCATTTATTACTCTGGAAAGAAATGGAAAGTAGAGTTGATTTAGAAGCCATATCAGCATTCCAAGTCTTTTTTTTTTTTTTTTTTTTTTTTTTTTTATATATTTATTTATTGACCAAAAGCAAAATAACAGCCTTACAATTTGGCTTACCTTTCACCACGCAGGGTATACCGAAACAAAAATTTAGCCCAACAATTTGGGCTAGCATTTCACCACGCAGGGTGTTTACATTGATTATAGAATAACAGAGTACTAAAACATATAAATTAAGTTTTAACTTAAAAAAATCCGTAACCTAAAATCAGATGTGTTTTCAACTTTCAAATTAGACTCTACCTCAGCAAACATTCCATTACCCTGTTGACACTATGTCGCTATAGAAAAAAAAAAAAAAAAAAACCCAACCTATAGAAACTTTACAGTAGTAGCTGAATAGTCTAAAAACATTTTTCCAAATGTATATCTTGCTTTTGGGTCTTTTACCTATTATAGTGTAACCCCATCTAGAGACAATACTAAAAGCAAAATCAACAAAACAAAGAAACAATAAAGAAGAGGGACAGCAAAAACAAAACAAACAAAAAAAAAAAATAAGAACCCCCCCCCCCCCAAGTCCACTTCCCTCCTCGCAGTTGCCGCAGGTACTATTTAATTTTGCCCAGTAAAGTTACCTTACCCCGTATTATCAAGTTAACCCATACCCCACTCTTGGGGTATCATGTTTTTTAACAAAAGTAACATGAATTCGGGGGAATTTTGTATGGGTAATATGAGTTGCTTTTGTGCTATCAATGGTTTTTCCCTGATTATATTTAACCATTTTGAAAAGAAATCCTTAAGTCTCTTCTCTGAATAGGGTCTAATATTAAGTAGCTCAATCGTCATCTGGGTATCCATTGTATTAATAAATTCTTTCAAACTAGGTTCTCCTGATGCTTTCCAATTTTTAAATATTATGTTGCGAGCGGCTAGAATAGCCAGATTTATAAGGAGTTTATCTGGTTTATTATCTCCTTCATCATATAACAGGAATACATTGACTGCAGTCAATGATATTTTAATGCTTACAAATTTATTAAGCCAGTAATTAATTTTGCCCCAAAATTGCAATACTTTTGGGCAAGCCCAAAGACAATGGATAATATCAGCGGTCTCAGCTTTACATTTAAAGCATTTACAGCGCAGTGTATTATCGGCCCATTTATTAATTTTGTCCGGGGTTAAATAATAATTATTTAATAGTTTATATTGAGACTCTTTCCAACTATACACTGACGTGGCCAAATCCAAATTGATAAGACTTTTTTTAATCTCTTGTGATTGCACCTGCGGGAAATACCTATTCATATAGATTGTAATTTTTTCCACATGCGTCATCCCAGATACGTTACATAACATGTTGTACCATATTGAAATTGATCTCTTCCCAGCTTTATATAATTTTAATCCAGAATCTATTTCTGGCCACTCCCACTCAGTCCCGTAACGTTGGCATAGTTGATTAAAATAACTCCTACTCTGTAGATAAGCATAAAAGCTTTTAGGATTCAATTGAAACTCAATTACCATATCTCGATAAGATTTTATATATATTGTATCAGCTTGCCTGAATTGGGACCAGTTCTTTAAACCTTTCTCCCTCCATATTTTATATACCGGGTCTGACAGGCCGGGCAAGAAGTCGGGCATACCCATAATAGGACAAAAACTAGAAATATGATATTGACAGTTTAAGAGGGTGCAATATTTCTGCCAGACTATAATGACATTCTTAAATGTTAGTAAATTGAAAATGTTGTTAGGGATTGATTTTTTGTCTGTGTGCAATAATGATTTAAGATTATAAGGCATAATTACTTCTGATTCTAAATTATAGTAGGTGACATAGTCCCCCTCTACCAGCCAGTCTACTGCGAATTTGACTAGGGTCACCAGATTATATGTTTTAAGGCAAGGAAGTGCCAGACCCCCTTCTTTTCTACGCTGAATCAGTTTGTTTAGAGCCAAACGGGGTTTACCATTGTTCCAGAGAAATTGAGATATTGATTTATTGAACCTATGTAAATCTGATCTTAATATGAATAGAGGCAAGTTTTGAAGCAAAAATAAAAATTTAGGAAATATAATTGTTTTAATTACCATTATCTTTGCTGAAAGTGACAATTTGTACATACTCCATTTAGCTAAATCTTGAGGTAGTTTATCCAGTAAGTTTTCATAGTTTATTTTGTACCATTCATTCGGATTTTTACTTATATTTATACCTAGGTATTTTAACTGTTGCACTTGAAATCCGTGCTTGGTATAGCTCTTATTATTTTTCTGTAGCCAGAGGATCTCCGATTTCTGCAAGTTCATTCTATACCCAGAAAATCTGCTATAGTTTCCTATTATATTAAGACATTTTGGAATGCTTTCAGACGTTTTATATAGATACAATAGTAAATTGTCTGCGTATAGGGAAATTTTAATATTCTGCTTGCCAAGTCGGATACCTGTTAACTCTTGCCTTAAAAGAATTGCCAGAGGTTCGAGAGAAATATTAAACAGAAGTGGCGACAGCGGGCATCCCTGTCTTGTCCCTTTATGTAATGTTATATATTGCGAGAGTTCTGCGTTTACTAGTAGTTGTGATCTGGGGTTATTGTAAATAGCTTTGGTTAAATTAAAGAAATTACCTTGCAGGCCGAATTTATCAAGAGCCGTGAATAGATGGTCCCATGTAATAGCATCAAATGCTTTTTCCGCATCTAGTGCAAGGAGGGCCAGGTCACCTTTAATGTGTTGCTTATGTCCCAAAGATTTGTTATAATAGAAGTCTATTGTTGTCAGTATGCGGCGTATGTTTCTAACCACATTCCTGCCTGGCATAAAGCCTGCCTGATCATGATGTATGACTTCACCTAACACCCTTTTTAATCTGTCTTCCACTATTGCCATTAAAATTTTATAGTCTACATTCAACAAAGATATAGGTCTATAAGACCCTAATTCTTCACGATTTTTACCTTTCTTATGAATCAACGTAACAATTGAACTCGTGAAATATTTTGATTGATTGCTATTATTGACATAGTAATCATTATAAAGTTTACCTAGCATATCAACAATATCTACTCTGATGCTTTTGTAAAATTCGGCTGGAAGCCCATCAGGGCCCGGAGCTTTATTGTTTTTCAGTTTTTTTATGGCTTTATCTATTTCCCTTTCAGATATTCTTTGATTGATCTCCTTGAGAGCCGCTGGTGAAACTCTGGGCACTGTAATACTTTGCCAAAATTTGTTTTTAGCAGCTATATCTATATCTTCAGCAGAATACAGTTTTTGGTAGTATCTAAAAAATGCTTGTCTAACCTCCGAAGCCTTTGTATATGATCTAGCTCCTTCATTTATATTTGAAATAATATTTTTATTATTTCTTATTTTAATCAACTTTGCCAGATACCCTGCACACATACCCTTCGGGCCTTGAAAGGTCGCCCTTGCTTTTATATCTTCCCTGGTCCATTTCTGTTTTAAAAATATTTCTCTTTCCTCTCTTGACTGTTTATATTTGCCCCATGTATTGGGTTGTGGATTGGACAAGTAAGTGTTATATGCATTTTTAAGTTGTTTTGCTAGTTGAACCTCACGTGCCAGGAACTTCTTTTTTAATTTTGACATATAGGCCACAATCTCCCCACGGAGTACTGCTTTGCCTGTTTCCCAAAGAATCTCTGTTTTATCAGCATAACTAGCATTATTAGCTAGAAAGATTCTCCAGGCATTAGTTAACCAATTACAGAATTTGATGTTATTACACATGTACTTTGGGAAGAAAAAATTATTACAAGTTCCTGCTTTTCTAGCTCTTATTTTTAACCCTATAATTGCGTGATCTGAGAGGAGGATCTCGTTAATCGAGGTATCCATATCGCGTTTAAGGAGTGATCTATCCACTAAGAATAAGTCAATTCGTGAGAAGTTTTTAAAAGCTCTAGATTCACAGGAGAAACAACGTTCATCTGGGTGCTGTATCCTCCAAATATCCTCAACCTCTAAGTTCTTCAATAAGCTTCCAAAATTTTTTGCCTCCTGTCTATATTGTTGCTTATTTACTTGTTTAAATCTATCAACAACTGGATTTAGAGTCATATTAAAGTCGCCCATAATTATTAAATTTTGCCCTCGCAGAGGAAATATTTTTTTCTCTATCTTACTCCAAAAGATTTTATCACTTTTATTGGGGCCATAGATGTTACAGAAGGACCAGACACAATTGTCCATTCTAAGCTGTACTATAATATATCGGCCCTCCGGGTCAAGTTCACTTTTAATTATCTCATATTCCAAATCTCTGTGGAACAAGATGGCTACTCCACGACTACGCTTATCACAAGGTGTAGCAATAATTTCTTTTATCCAGTTAACCTTAAGTTTTGCAATTTCTGCCGTTTTTAAATGAAGTTCTTGTAAGAAAATAATATCTGCTTTCTGTTTTTTCACTAATTTGAGAACATTTTTCCTTTTAATTGGGGAGGTGATCCCACCCACATTCCAAGACACTAAGTTATACATATCTTAGCCCATTCGTTATTTGTTATTCTTGTATGTTTATAATGCAGACAGGAGTGTGGGAGCTTGGGAGAGAGTGAACCGGGAGAGGAGAGGAGAGAGAGGGGAAGTAAAAAGAGAAAAAAAAAAGGAAAAAAGGACGAGCAGAAACAACACCCAACACTTAAGGGGGCCCAGTGGACTATTTCCACTGGAATTCCCCAAAACAAATTTAAAAACACATAGATATAACCAGCAATAATGCAACTTTAAAGCAGTTACCTTCTGCATAAAACTCTTAACGCTATGATCAGGATATTTAATTACACTATAGAGTTTTATTTTGCTTTTATTCACTAATAACCTATTACTTATCTTCTGATCTTGTCACTTTTAGTGTTATGGGTTAGAACCTGTAAATTATGCTCTGCAAAATGTCCTAAAAAAAAAAGACTATCAAAAGGTGTGTTTATGTACAGCTTCAGAAGAGCTGTCTATATGTGTGTGTGTGTGAGTATATATATATATTTGTATATATATATATATATATTTTTTTTTTTTTTATTTAAACCAAATAAGTAGAAAAAAGTGGGAGAAAAAAAAAGGGAGAGAAAAAAAAAAAAAAAAATACAATCCAAATATATCAACACTAAAGTGATTTACAAACGTGGAAGTATCTGTATACGTATGGATACCAAATCATTAACTAAAGGGTATTTTATCCTACAATAGCTGATCACACTATTCCCTATTTGGGGTAGATATATACAGTTTTGCCACAAGCCTTAAAATAGGGTTGATCCGACAGGCTTTTGACCAGGTTATAGGATAAACTGAATGCAGGCAAGCACTGGAATATAGGATGCTTTTTATCCCCTTATTTATCCCCTTATTTGAGGACGGATGAGACTTTATCTTGGAGGTTTGCTAATTGTCTGAGGCCAGAATATTTATCTGTTTCACCCACACACCTTAAACATAAATTCCAGTTACAGTAAAGATCCTTTTACAGCTTATTGTATCAGAGTTTAGCCTAAAAATGGAAAATACAATTTGGGAGGCTTGTTATTACATCCTGCAAACCAAACCCTAATGTGACAAGATTAGAGTATTGCAGCCAAAACCCTAGAAAGGGAAACTTTAAATCATCCGCATAAAGAAAAGAAAAAACAGACAGAGCAATACATCATAGAAACTTTTAAGTGTGTCACTCTTTCTTGAGAGCTAAATTAGCTTTGTTATAGGTCCATATAAAGATATAGTAGTCCTTTTTTTTTTTTTTTTGCTTAAGTGTCAGTCCAGAAATTTACACATAGATCCCTTTTGCATAGCGTCAAAACAGATTGGTCAAAGAGGGATATTGATATAAAGTACCTAGTGTGTCCTGAGGCTATGCCACAGATTTGTATTTAACAGAATCAATCTTGTAGAGTGTGGTGCACAGGGGTTAAGCTGAAAATACTTGCGATTTTAGGGATGTTTCTCTTTGCTTGGACTCAGTCCTCTCGTAGGCCTGTAACTCTGCTTAGGCTCCCACAGAACACTACGCCGCACAGGACACCTCCCCCGCGGCGTAGATACCTGCTGCCGCCGTCTGCCTCTGGATACAGGAAAAAGGCTTAAAGCTGAAAGTTCCCCTTTTTTTTTCCTTGCTTCCACTCCACTGCTTGCACCGTGTCACTCACTCACAGATTTTACATTCCTTTCCATGGATTTCTGTCTGACGGGCTGTGCCTCAGGACACCAGGTCATCTGTAAAAGCTGGTATCAGCGCCACCTGATTAGTACAAGCGCTGGGGGCTTCCTCTTTGCAGCCGGATACTGTGTTCCAAATCCCCGGGCAGCTTTGCAGAAAAAAAAAACGCCAACAGGATCAGTTGCTGCTTGTGTAGCGTTGGTCACGCTCTGTCCTTGCAGAGCCTGCGCACCGGATGTTGGCGTGTGCGTCTCACAGGAAGCCTCCCCTCCAGCATTCCAAGTCTTAAGCCATAAAGCTCTTCTAGCTAAAATAGCTAGAGACATAAACCTGACATCAACTCTGATAATATCAAAGATGGCATCACAGATAAAATTATTAGCATGCTGAAGAAGAATAATAATATCATGAGAATCATGATGTGTTACTTGTTGCGCTAAGGTTTCCAACCAAAAAGTTGAAGCTGCAGCAACATCAGCCAAAGATATAGCAGGTCTAAGAAGATTACCTGAACACAGATAAGCTTTTCTTAGAAAGGATTCAATTTTCCTATCTAAAGGATCCTTAAACGAAGTACCATCTGACGTAGGAATAGTAGTACGTTTAGCAAGGGTAGAAATAGCCCCATCAACTTTAGGGATTTTGTCCCAAAATTCTAATCTGTCAGACGGCACAGGATATAATTGCTTAAAACGTTTAGAAGGAGTAAATGAATTACCCAATTTATCCCATTCTTTGGAAATCACTGCAGAAATAGCATTAGGAACAGGAAAAACTTCTGGAATAACCACAGGAGATTTAAATACCTTATCCAAACGTTTAGAATTAGTATCAAGAGGACCAGAATCCTCTATTTCTAAAGCAATTAGAACTTCTTTAAGTAAAGAACGAATAAATTCCATTTTAAATAAATATGAAGATTTATCAGCATCAACCTCTGAGACAGAATCCTCTGAACCAGAAGAGTCATCAGAATCAGAATGATGATGTTCATTTAAAAATTCATCTGTAGGGAGAGAAGTTTTAAAAGATTTTTTACGTTTACTAGAAGGAGAAATAACAGACATAGCCTTCTTTATGGATTCAGAAACAAAATCTCTTATGTTATCAGGAACATTCTGCACCTTAGATGTTGAAGGAACTGCAACAGGCAATGGTACTTTACTAAAGGAAATATCTGCTTTAACAAGTTTGTCATGACAATCAATACAAACAACAGCTGGAGGAATAGCTACCAAAAGTTTACAGCAGATACACTTAGCTTTGGTAGATCCAGCACTAGACAGCGATTTTCCTGTAGTATCTTCTGACTCAGATGCAACGTGAGACATCTTGCAATATGTAAGAGAAAAAACAACAACATATAAAGCAAAATTGATCAAATTCCTTAAATGACAGTTTCAGGAATGGGAAAAAATGCCAAAGAACAAGCTTCTAGCAACCAGAAGCAATGAAAAATTAGACTTAAATAATGTGGAGACAAAAGCGATGCCCATATTTTTTTAGCGCCAAATAAGACGCCCACATTATTTGGCGCCTAAATGCTTTTTGGCGCCAAAAATGACGCCACATCCGGAACGCCGACATTTTTGGCGCAAAATAACGTCAAAAAATGACGCAACTTCCGGCAACACGTATGACGCCGGAAACGGAAAAAAAATGTTTGCGCCAAAAAAGTCCGCGCCAAGAATGACGCAATAAAATGAAGCATTTTCAGCCCCCGCGAGCCTAACAGCCCACAGGGAAAAAAGTCAAATTTTGAAGGTAAGAAAAAAATGATTAAATCAAATGCATTATCCCAAATATGAAACTGACTGTCTGAAAAATAAGGAAAGTTGAACATTCTGAGTCAAGGCAAATAAATGTTTGAATACATATATTTAGAACTTTATAAACAAAGTGCCCAACCATAGCTTAGAGTGTCACAGAAAATAAGATTTACTTACCCCAGGACACTCATCTACATGTTTGTAGAAAGCCAAACCAGTACTGAAACGAGAATCAGTAGAGGTAATGGTATATATAAGAGTATATCGTCGATCTGAAAAGGGAGGTAAGAGATGAATCTCTACGACCGATAACAGAGAACCTATGAAATAGACCCCGTAGAAGGAGATCACTGCATTCAAATAGGCAATACTCTCCTCACATCCCTCTGACATTCACTGCACGCTGAGAGGAAAACCGGGCTCCAACTTGCTGCGGAGCGCATATCAACGTAGAATCTAGCACAAACTTACTTCACCACCTCCATCTGAGGCAAAGTTTGTAAAACTGAATTGTGGGTGTGGTGAGGGGTGTATTTATAGGCATTTTGAGGTTTGGGAAACTTTGCCCCTCCTGGTAGGAATGTATATCCCATACGTCACTAGCTCATGGACTCTTGCTAATTACATGAAAGAAACATAATTTATGTAAGAATTTACCTGATAAATTCATTTCTTTCATATTGGCAAGAGTCCATGAGCTAGTGACGTATGGGATATACATTCCTACCAGGAGGGGCAAAGTTTCCCAAACCTCAAAATGCCTATAAATACACCCCCCCCACACACACCCACAATTCAGTTTAACGAATAGCCAAGAAGTGGGGTGATAAGAAGGAGCGAAAGCATCAACAAGGAATTGGAATAATTGTGCTTTATACAAAAAAATCATAACCACCACAAAAAACATAATTTATGTAAGAACTTACCTGATAAATTCATTTCTTTCATATTAGCAAGAGTCCATGAGCTAGTGACGTATGGGATATACATTCCTACCAGGAGGGGCAAAGTTTCCCAAACCTCAAAATGCCTATAAATACACCCCTCACCACACCCACAAATCAGTTTAACGAATAGCCAAGAAGTGGGGTGATAAGAAAAAAGTGCGAAAGCATAAAAAATAAGGAATTGGAAATAATTGTGCTTTATACAAAAAAATCATAACCACCACAAAAAGGGTGGGCCTCATGGACTCTTGCCAATATGAAAGAAATGAACCCATCAGGCAAGTTCCCACATAAATTATGTTTTCTTTCATGTAATTAGCAAGAGTCCATGAGCTAGTGACGTATGGGATAATGACTACCCAAATGTGGGTCTTTCCACGCAAGAGTCACTAGAGAGGGAGGGATAAAATAAAGACAGCCAATTCCTGCTGAAAATAATCCACACCCAAATTAAAGTTTAAATGAAAACATAAGCAGAAGATTCAAACTGAAACAGCTGCCTGAAGTACTTTTCTACCAAAAACTGCTTCAGAAGAAGAAAACACATCAAAATGGTAGAATTTAGTAAAAGTATGCAAAGAGGACCAAGTTGCTGCTTTGCAAATCTGATCAACCGAAGCTTCATTCCTAAACGCCCAGGAAGTAGAAACTGACCTAGAATGAGCTGTAATCCTTTAAGGCAGAGTTTTACCCGACTCGACATAAGCATGATGAATTAAAGATTTCAACCAAGATGCCAAAGAAATGGCAGAGGCCTTCTGACCTTTCCTAGAACCGGAAAAGATAACAAATAGACTAGAAGTCTTTCGGAAAGTCTTAGTAGCTTCAACAAAATATTTCAAAGCTCTAACCACATCCAAAGAATGCAATGATTTCTCCTTAGAATTCTTAGGAGTAGGACATAATGAAGGAACCACAATCTCTCTACTAATGTTGTTGGAATTCACAACCTTAGGTAAAAATTCAAAACAAGTTCGCAACACCGCCTTATCCTGATGAAAAATAAAAAAAGGAGACTCACAAGAAAGAGCAGATAATTCAGAAACTCTTCTGGCAGAAGAGATGGCCAAAAGGAACAAAACTTTCCAAGAAAGTAATTTAATGTCCAATGAATGCATAGGTTCAAACGGAGGAGCTTGAAGAGCCCCCAGAACCAAATTCAAACTCCAAGGAGAAGAAATTGACTTAATAACAGGTTTTATACGCACCAAAGCTTGTACAAAACAATGAATATCAGGAAGATTAGCAATCTTTCTGTGAAAAAAGAACAGAAAGAGCAGAGATTTGTCCTTTCAAGGAACTTGCAGACAAACCTTTATCCAAACCATCCTGAAGAAACTGTAAAATTCTCGGAATTCTAAAAGAATGCCAGGAAAAAATGATGAAAAAGACACCAAGAAATATAAGTCTTCCAGACTCAATAATATATCTCCCTAGATACAGATTTACGAGCCTGTAACATAGTATTAATCACAGAGTCAGAGAAACCTCAAGCGTTCAATCTCCATACCTTTAAATTTAAGGATTTGAGATCCTGATGGAAAAAAGGACCTTGAGACAGAAGGTCTGGTCTTAACGGAAGAGTCCATGGTTGGCAAGAAGCCATCCGGACAAGATCCGCATACCAAAACCTGTGAGGCCATGCTGGAGCTACCAGCAGAACAAACTAGCATTCCTTCAGAATTTTGGAGATCACTCTTGGAAGAAGAACTAGAGGCGGAAAGATATAGGCAGGATGATACTTCCAAGGAAGTGACAATGCATCCACTGCTTCCGCTTGAGGATCCCTGGATCTGGACAGATACCTGGGAAGTTTCTTGTTTAGATGAGAGGCCATCAGATCTATTTCTGGAAGCCCCCACATTTGAACAATGTGAAGAAATACCTCTGGGTGAAGAGACCATTCGCCCGGATGCAACGTTTGGCGACTGAGATAATCCGCTTCCCAATTGTCTATACCTGGGATATGAACCGCAGAAATTAGACAGGAGCTGGATTCCGCCCAAACCAGAATTCGAGATACTTCTTTCATAGCTAGAGGACTGTGAGTCCCTCCTTGATGATTGATGTATGCTACAGTTGTGACATTGTCTGTCTGAAAACAAATGAACGATTCTCTCTTGAGAAAAGAGGCCAAGACTGAAGAGCTCTGAAAATTGGACGGAGTTCCAAAATATTGATCGGTAATCTCACCTCCTGAGATTCCCAAACCCCTTGTGCCGTCAGAGACCCCCACACAGCTCCCCAACCTGTAAGACTTGCATCTGTTGAAATTACAGTCCAGGTCGGAAGAACAAAAGAAGCCCCCTGAATTAAACGATGGTGATCTGTCCACCACGTCAGAGAGTGTCGTACAATCGGTTTTAAAGATATTAATTGAGATATCTTTGTGTAATCCCTGCACCATTGGTTCAGCATACAGAGCTGAAGAGGTCGCATGTGAAAACGAGCAAAGGGGATCGCGTCCGATGCAGCAGTCATAAGACCTAGAATTTCCATACATAAGGCTACCGAAGGGAATGATTGTGACTGAAGGTTTCGACAAGCTGGTATCAATTTTAGACGTCTCTTGTCTGTCAAAGATAGAGTCATGGACACTGAATCTATCTGGAAACTCAAAAAGGTTACCCTTGTCTGAGGAATCAATGAACTTTTTAGTAAATTGATCCTCCAACCATGATCTTGAAGAAACAACACAAGTCGATTCGTATGAGATTCTGCTAAATGTAAAGACTGAGCAAGTACCAAGATATCGTCCAAATAAGGAAATACCACAATACCCTGTTCTCTGATTACAGACAGAAGGGCACCGAGAACCTTTGTAAAAATTCTTGGAGCTGTTGCTAGACCAAACGGTAGAGCCACAAACTGGTAATGCTTGTCTAGGAAAGAGAATCTCAGAAACTGAAAGTGATCTGGATGAATCGGAATATGCAGATATGCATCCTGTAAATCTATTGTAGACATATAATGCCCTTGCTGAACAAAAGGCAGGATAGTCCTTACAGTTACCATTTTGAATGTTGGTATCCTTACATAATGATTCAATATCTTTAGATCCAGAACTGGTCTGAAGGAATTCTCCTTCTTTGGTACAATGAAGAGATTTGAATAAAACCCCAGCCCCCGTTCCAGAACTGGAACTGGCATAATTACTCCAGCCAACTCTAGATCTGAAACATATTTCAGAAATGCTTGAGCCTTCGCTGGATTTACTGGGACACGGGAAAGAAAAAATCTCTTTGCAGGAGGTCTTATTTTGAAGCCAATTCTGTACCCTTCTGAAACAATGTTCTGAATCCAAAGACTGTGAACGGATTTGATCCAAATTTCTTTGAAAAAACGTAATCTGCCCCCTACCAGCTGAGCTGGAATGAGGGCCGCACCTTCATGTGGACTTAGAAGCTGGCTTTGATTTTCTAGAAGGCTTGGATTTATTCCAGACTGGAGATGGTTTCCAAACTGATACCGCTCCTGAGGATGAAGGATCAGGTTTCTGTTCCTTGTTGTGACGAAAGGAACGAAAACGATTATTAGACCTGAATTTACCTTTAGATTTTTTATCCTGTGGTAAAAAAGTTCATTTCCCTCCAGTAACAGTTGAAATAATAGAATCCAACTGAGAACCAAATAATTTATTACTCTGGAAAGAAAGGGAAAGCAGAGTAGACTTAGAAGACATATCAGCATTCCAAGTTTTAAGCCATAAAGCTCTTCTAGCTAAAATAGCTAGAGACATATACCTGACATCAACCCTAATGATATCAAAGATGGCATCACAAATAAAATTATTAGCATGTTGAAGAAGAATAATAATGCTATGAGAATTATGATCTGTTACTTGTTGCGCTAAAGCTTCCAACCAAAAAGTTGAAGCTGCAGCAACATCCGCCAAAGATATAGCAGGTCTAAGAAGATTACCTGAACACAAATAGGCTTTTCTTAGAAAGGATTCAATTTTCCTATCTAAAGGATCCTTAAAGGAAGTACCATCTGCCGTAGGAATCGTAGTACGCTTAGCAAGAGTAGAGACAGCCCCAGATGGTGAGAGCCGTAACTCTAATAAAAACAGAAACAGAAACAAAAACAAGAATAAGCACAAGAATAAGAATAAGAATGAGAACAAGCATAAGATTAAGTCACATCTAGCGAGTGCTTCGATATCCTCGTCTGAACCAAAATCCATTTTGAAGAAAAAACATAAAAAGAAGAAAAACAAAAAAGTGGTGTTCTCCTCTACTGAATTGGACACATCTGATCAAGATTCAGTTTCCTCAGATGATAGTTCATCATCATCTTCTTCTTCTTCCTCTTCCTCTTTGTCTGCCCCTCCCTTACTCTCGTTGCAGGAATCATCACGTGAAGATCAAGGAAGGAAAGATGATGATGTCCGCCCTAAAGCAAGAAAACAAGAGATCCCTTTAGGAAAAGAAAGAGGACGCGCAGAGCTGGATCCAGGAGAAGGAAGAAGAGTTTCAAAGAGGGGGTCAAAGAAGAAATAGCACTCTGTCATTAATTTGTCGGACTTTCAACTTACTGATGATCACATAAATGTTTTATCTAAGGGCTTAGGTTTTGCCCCAACTTACAATTTTTCAGTTTTAACACGCTACTTGATGTTAATAAATTTTTAAGGAAGCTAACGTTGCACAAACATTTCCATAACTCTGATCATTGTAATGAAATTGATGATGACGTATTGTCTGAGGATAGAGAGGTACATCCTATTTCTTTTGATCTCAGTGCCATTGGACCTGATATAAATTTAAGTTCAACTTCGAACTTTGATTTTAAGGATATTTATACTCTGGAACAATTAAAAATTCTGGGAGAAAATGGCACTGAATTCAATGACCTGTGTATACCAAAACCGAAAAAGGCGAGATCTAATTTTTATCCCACTCAATCAAGAGGTTCACATATCAACTTGTTTCAGAAACAAGTGGAGAAAGAAATTGTCCAATTAGGCAATCAGAAGACATATACCAATACTCATGACAACCTTACAATCAAGCAAAAGGCAGCAGTTAAACAATTAGAAAGCCAACAAGATCTGGTCATTCGTACATCTGACAAAGGCGGTAATGTAGTTGTGATGGGCAAGACACAATATATCAATGAGGCATATAGACAACTAAATGATGGAATTACATATAGAAAGTTAGCGTCCAATCCAGAAAGAGAATTTTCTAGGAAGCTTGATAGACTACTTGATGAGGCATTAGCATTGGGCTTTATATCTAAAGAAGAGCACACTTCATTGATACCACCCCATCCAGTGACGCCCGTTTTTCACCACCTACCTAAAATGCACAAGGATCCAGTCAACCCACCAGGTCGCCCAATAATTTCTGGGATTGGTTCATTATTTGAGCCTTTATCTGAGTGGGTTGACTCGGTCTTGCAACCTTTGGTTAAAGGTTTGAGTAGCTACTTAAGGGATTCTTCCCATCTACTCACAATAATTGATAACATTAAATGGGATGCTGACTTTAGGTGGGTGGTGATCGACGCGGTGTCACTGTACTCATGTATACCACATGCTTTGGGTATACAGGCTGTCTGTTTCTTCTTGGACAATTATACCAATTATTCAAGAGAGTTTAAACTGTTCTTTTGTGAGACTGTCGAGTTTTTACTATCCCACAATTATTTCATGTTTAATGGCGAATACTATCTACAAATATGTGGTACTGCGATGGGGGCGAAGTTTGCGCCCTCATTCGCGAATTTATTTGTGGGATGGTGGGAACTCGGCAGCCTCTACAATAGTAATAATCCATTTTTTGAAAATATTTGCACATATATGAGATATATTGATGATCTCATTTTTGTGGTTAAGGGTAACTTTGTCTTTGAAGAATTCTTGAAATATGTTAACAATAATGACCTCAAATTGAAGTTTACTGGTGAGATTCAGGATAAAGAAATACATTTCTTAGACCTTACTTTGTATGGCTCAATAGAAACCAATAGGATCATTACAGATACATTCAGGAAGCCAACATCAGGAAATACGATCTTGCCCGCTACCTCTTGTCATCCTAAGCATTTAATTCAATCAATTCCGAAAAGTCAGTTTCTTAGGCTTCGAAGGAACACAAATTCTGATGATCTGTTTAACCATCAAGCCAATAAACTAATTGACAGACTAATTGCGAGGGGTTACAATCCTGATACATTACATAAGTCATTGGAAGATGTCAAGAGAAATTTTATCCCTTCATCTAGTAAGGGTAAGAAGGAGGCTTTTGACAAAGATGTAGTGATATTTTCTACGGAATTTTCCTTGCAGTTCAATGACTTATGTAATATAATTAAAAAGAACTTACCCATACTTAAAGGGGACAGTGCTTTGGCCAATGTTGTTGACAAGATAAAATTTGTGTCAAAAAAGGCACCTACATTGGGCAAGAAACTTTCCCCCAGTATGGTTAATGATAATGTCAGAGATAAAAGTGTGCAATGGCTTAATAAGAAAGGGACTTTTAAATGCTTGTCAAGGAACTGTCACACCTGCCAGCATATTTCTATGGGAATAAACTTCAATAGTTACTCAACCAAAGGCAATTTTAAGATTGATCATTATGCCAACTGTGGCACTACATTTGTAGTTTATCTCATAGAATGCTCTTTATGCTCAGAACAGTACGTTGGTCAAACTTCACGTGCCCTCAGGTCTAGAATAGGGGAACATAAAAGAGACATAAAAAACTATAATAAAGATTCTAGTGTAGCAAGACACTTTAATGGCATACATTTTACAGATCAATCCAAGTTTACAGTTAAAGTAATTGATGTAGCTAAAAGACCCATTCGAGGAGGTAATATTAATTCTATCCTTTCCAAAAAAGAGCTTTATTGGATATGGAAGCTCAATACTAGGACACCACATGGCCTCAATAAAGAATGGGACATCAGTTTTTTTGTTGATTCCTAAGCCAGTCTAGGAAAATATTTATTTATAAAAACTTATTTCCTTTATGACTATGGATCTTCTGATGCTATTGTTCTGTAATCCCCTTTGGTAGAGTAGCCTGTGTAAGTGTATATCCAATACCTGCATTTATTGTATATGTTTTCACATTAACATGTTATTGAGGTATTAGTGATATCTTATTACCCTTTTGTCTGTTCTTATTTCATGATCAGAGGTTTCATAATATTATTATCTGCTTTCATATTTTATTTAATGATTAATGGTTATGTTTTTGAAACATCTGTGATTTAAAACATCTGTTGTTGTGATCTACAGAAAGATAGTTGCGATGCGCATCATACCATTAATTGTTATGAAAATGGTATTTATAGATATTTCAAGTCTAAATATTACAAATATGAATTAATTGAATACGAGGCCAGTTGCAGAATTGAGTAAACAAAGTACCTATTATTGACACTCACTATACATTAAAGTAAGTGAAAATAAACAATTAAATATTTATCTATGAAGAGTTATAAACTTATCAAATTTGAAAATATATTTAAGGTGTAATAATAGGAATTAACAACAATGTTTTTTCATTCTATTTATCATTGTTTTTATATTTATATCTATAGTGTTTTTTTATCATTGTTTTGTTATTTTTTGTTTCATTATTCTTGTCTTCCTCTGTAATGCACCATTTATACTAGCTCTCTTTGCTTTGAGGGTGTGTATATCTTTGAAAAATTCTGATTGGTTGAAAACCAGTTAAATGGAGCATTACACAGGTGGGGAATCATCCTATGATTAAGTGCTGAATAGCACGAAACATGTCAGGACCTCGCTCCCCTTCTTTGTAAACCCTTTTGCTGATGTGCTGTGCTGTGCTGTACTGCACTAATTTTTTTTGTGTATTTTTTGCGCTTTTAAATTTATAAGAATAAAGACTGTGTTTTTACTCTATCTTCTGGAGTGCTGCTAATCCTTGAACCTGTATTTTATGAAGCCTGCTCGGCTTCCTCCAGCTGGCACCCCGCCACAAGTACATTCCTTCAGACCGGCTTTTTGAGGACTGCAATTGGTTAGCTACCTACACACCTCCTAAGCTGTAGCTACGTCACCCCCTATGCACCGATTCCACTAGAGACAGCCCCATCAACCTTAGGGATTTTGTCCCAAAACTCTAATCTGTCAGACGGCACAGGATATAATTGCTTAAAACGTTTAGAAGGAGTAAATGAATTACCCAAATTATTCCATTCCCTGGAAATTACTTCAGAAAAAGCACTAGGAACAGGAAAAACTTCTGGAATAACTACAGGAGATTTAAAAACCTTATCTAAACGTTTAGAATTAGTATCAAGAGGACCAGAATCCTCAATTTCTAAAGCAATTAGAACTTCTTTAAGTAAAGAACGAATAAATTTCATTTTAATAAATATGAAGATTTATCAGCATCAACCTCTGAGACAGAATCCTCTGAACCAGAAGAACCATTATCAGAATCAGAATGATGATGTTCATTTAAAAATTCATGTGAACAATGAGAAGTTTTAAAAGATTTTTTATGTTTACTAGAAGGAGGAATAACAGACAAAGCCTTCTTAATGGATTCAGAAACAAAATCTCTTATGTTATCAGGAACACTCTGAGTATTAGATGTTGACGGAACAGCAACAGGTAATGGAACTTTACTAAAGGAAATTTTATCTGCATTAACAAGTTTGTCATGACATTCAATACAAACAACAGCTGGAGGAACAGATACCAAAAGTTTACAGCAGATACACTTAGCTTTGGTAGCTCCAGCACCAGGCAGCGATTTTCCTGAAGTATCTTCTGACTCAGTTGCAACGTGGGATATCTTGCAATATGTAATAGAAAAAACAACATATAAAGCAAAATAGATCAAATTCCTTAAATGACAGTTTCAGGAATGGGAAAAAATGCCAGTGAACAAGCTTCTAGCAACCAGAAGCAATAAATAATGAGACTTAAATAATGTGGAGACAAAAGTGACGCCCATATTTTTTTAGCGCCAAATAAGACGCCCACATTATTTGGCGCCTAAATGCTTTTGGCGCCAAAAATGACGCCACATCCGGAACGCCGACACTTTTGACGCAAAAAAAGTCAAAAAATGACGCAACTTCCGGCGACACGTATGACGCCAAAAATAGAAAAAAAAAATTTGCGCCAAAAAAGTCCGCGCCAAGAATGACGCAATAAAATGAAGCATTTTCAGCCCCCGCGAGCCTAACAGCCCACAGGGAAAAAGTCAAATTTTTAAGCTAAGAAAAAATGATTGATTCAAATGCATTATCCCAAATATGAAACTGACTGTCTGAAAATAAGGAATGTTGAACATCCTGAGTCAAGGCAAATAAATGTTTGAATACATATATTTAGAACTTTATTAAAAAAGTGCCCAACCATAGCTTAGAGTGTCACAGAAAATAAGACTTACTTACCCCAGGACACTCATCTACATGTTGAAGAAAGCCAAACCAGTACTGAAACGAAAATCAGCAGAGGTAATGGTATATATATATATATATATATATAAGAGTATATCGTCGATCTGAAAAGGGAGGTAAGAGATGAATCTCTACGACCGATAACAGAGAACCTATGAAATAGACCCCGTAGAAGGAGATCATTGCATTCAAATAGGCAATACTCTCCTCACATCCCTCTGACATTCACTGCACGCTGAGAGGAAAACCGGGCTCCAACCTGCTGCGGAGCGCATATCAACGTAGAATCTAGCACAAACTTACTTCACCACCTCCATAGGAGGCAAAGTTTGTAAAAACTGATTTGTGGGTGTGGTGAGGGGTGTATTTATAGGCATTTTGAGGTTTGGGAAACTTTGCCCCTCCTGGTAGGAATGTATATCCCATACGTCACTAGCTCATGGACTCTTGCTAATTACATGAAAGAAAGGGTGGGCCTCATGGACTCTTGCCAATTACATGAAAGAAAACATAATTTATGTAAGAATTTACCTGATAAATTCATTTCTTTCATATTGGCCAATTCCGCTGAAAAAAAGATTCCACAACCCAAATACCATAGTTTTAATCTTTATAATGAAAAAAACCTGAAATTATAAGCAGAAGAATCAAACTGAAACTTTTCTACCAAAAACTGCTTCTAAAGAAGAGAAAACATCAAAATGGTAGAATTTAGAAAAAGTATGCTAAGAAGACCAAGTTGCTGCTTTGCAAATCTGATCAACAGAAGCTTCATTCTTAAAAGCCCAGGAAGTGGAAACTTACCTAGTAGAATGAGCCATAATCCTCTGAGGCGGGGATTTACCCAACTCCAAATAAGCATGATGAATCAAAAGCTTTAACCAAGACGCCAAAGAAATGGCAGAAGCCTTCTGACCTTTCCTAGAACCAGAAAAGATAACAAATAGACTAGAAGTCTTTCTGAAATCTTTAGTAGCTTCAACATAATATTTCAAAGCTCTTACCACATCCAAAGAATGTAAAGATCTTTCCAAAGAATTCTTAGGATTAGGACACGACGAAGGGACAACAATTTCTCTACTAATGTTGTTGGAATTCACAACTTTAGGTAAAAATTTAAATGAAGTCCGCAAAACCGCCTTATCCTGATGAAAAATCAGAAAAGGAGACTCACAAGAAAGAGCAGATAATTCAGAAACTCTTCTAGCAGAAGAGATGGCCAAAAGGAATAATACTTTCCAAGAAAGTAATATAAATGTCCAAAGAATGCATAGGCTCAAATGGAGGGGCCTGTAAAGCCCTCAAAACCAAATTAAGACTCCAAGGAGGAGAAATTGACTTAATGACAGGCTTGATACGAACCAAAGCCTGTACAAAACAATGAATATCAGGAAGATTAGCAATTTTTCTGTGAAACAGAACAGAAAGAGCAGAGATTTGTCCTTTCAAAGAACTTGCAGACAAACCCTTATCCAAACCATCCTGAAGAAACTGTAAAATTCTAGGAATTCTAAAAGAATGCCAAGAGAATTTATGAGAAGAACACCATGAAATGTAAGTCTCCCAAACTCGGTAACAAATCTTTCTAGACACAGATTTGCGAGCCAGCAACATAGTATTAATCACTGAGTCAGAGAAACCTGACTAAGCACTAGTTCAATCTCCATACCTTCACATTTAATGATCTGAGATCCTGATGGAAAAATGGACCTTGAGATAGAAGGTCTGGCCTTAACGGAAGTGGCCAAGGTTGGCAACTGGACATCCGAACAAGATCCACATACCAAAACCTGTGTGGCCATGCTGGAGCCACCAGCAGTATAAATGAACGCTCTATTATGATTTTGGAAATCGCTCTTGGAAGAAGCACTAGAGGCGGAAAGACATAAGCAGGTTGATAATTCCAAGGAAGTGACAATGCATCCACTGCTTCCGCCTGAGGATCCCTGGATCTGGACAGATACCTGGGAAGTTTCCTGTTTAGATGAGAAGCCATCAGATATATTTCTGCAAGCCCCCACATCTGAACAATCTGAAGAAACACATCTGGGTGAAGAGACCATTCTCCCGGATGTAAAGTCTGGCGACTGAGATAATCCGCTTCCCAGTTGTCTATACCTGGGATATGGACCGCAGAGATTAGACAGAAGCTGGATTCCGCCCATGCAAGTATCCGAGATACTTCTTTCAGAGCTTGAGGACTGTGAGTCCCACCTAGATAATTGACATACGCCATGGTTGTGACATTGTCTGTCTGAAGACAAATAAACGGTTCTCTCTTCAGGAGAGGCCAAAACTGAAGAGCTCTGACAATCGCACGGAGTTCCAAAATATTGATTGGTAATCTCGCCTCTTGAGATTTCCAAACCCCCTGCACTGTCAGAGATCCCCAGACAGCTCCCCAACCTGAAAGACTTGCATCTGTTGTAATCACAGTCCAGGTTGGACGAACAAAAGAGGCCTCCTGAACTAAACGATGGTGATCTAACCACCAAGTCAGAGATAGTCGAACATTGGGATTTAAGGATATTAATTGTGATATCTTTGTATAATCCCTGCACCATTGGCTAAGCATACAAAACTGAAGAGGTCTCACGTGAAAACGAGCAAAGGGGATCGCGTCCGATGCTGCAGTCATGAGACCTAATACCTCCATGCACATAGCTACTGAAGGGAATGACTGAGACTGAAGGTTCCGACAAGCTGAAACCAATTTCAGATGTCTTTTGTCTGTTAGAGACAAAGTCATGGATACTGAATCTATTTGGAATTCTAAAAAGGTTACCCCTTGTCTGAGGAATCAAGGAACATTTTGGTAAATTGATCCTCCAACCATGTCTTTGAAGAAACAACACTAGTTGATTTGTGTGAGATTCTGCAGAATGTAAAGACTGAGCAAGTACCAAGATATCGTCCAAATAAGGAAACACCGCAATACCCCGCTCTCTGATTACAGAGAGTAGGGCACTGAGAACCTTTGAAAAGATCCTTGGAGCTGTTGCTAGGCCAAAAGGAAGAGCAGCAAATTGGTAATGCTTGTCTAGAAAAGAGAATCTCAGGAACTGATAGTGATCTGGATGAATCGGAATATGAAGATATGCATCCTGTAAGTCTATTGTGGACATATAATGCCCTTGCTGAACAAAAGGCAGAATAGTCCTTATAGTCACCATTTTGAATGTTGGTATTCTTACATAACGATTCAAAATGAACAGATTTGAATAAAACCCCAGACCCCATTCCGGAAAGGGAACTGGCACAATTACCCCGAATAACTCCAGGTCTGAAACACACTTCAGGAAAGCCTGCACCTTTACTGGGTTCACTGGAATGCGTGAGAGAAATAAACTTCTCACAGACGGTCTTACCTTGAAACCTATTCTGTACCCTTGAGAAACAATGTTCTGGATCCAATGATTTTGGATTGAATTGATCCACACATCTTTGAAAAATCTTAGTCTGCCCCCTACCAGCTGCGCTGGAATGAGGGCCGCACCTTCATGCGGACTTGGGGGCTGATTTGATTTTCTAAAAGGCATGAATTTATTCCAGACTGGAGAAGGCTTCCAATTGGAAACCGTTCCTTTAGGGGAAGGGTCAGGTTTCTGTTCCTTATTCTGACGAAAGGAACGAAAACGGTTAGCAGCCCTAAATTTACCCTTAGATTTTTTATCCTGAGGCAAGAAGGCTCCCTTCCCCCCAGTGACAGTTGAAATAATAGAATCCAACTGAGAACCAAATCATTTATTACCTTGGAAAGAAAGATAGCAACAAATGCACTTAGCTTTGGTAGAACCGACATCAGGCGGCAGGATTCCAGTAGTAGATTCTGAAACAGGGTCAGCTTGAGACATCTTGCAATATGTAAAAGAAAAAACAACATATAAAGCAAAATTATCAATTTCCTTACATGACAGTTTCAGGAATGGGAAAAAATGCAAACGGAATAAGCCTCTGGAAACCAGAAGCAAAAAGAAATAATGACTTAAGTAATGTCAAAAATCTGGCGCCAAGTATGACGCCCAAATGACAAAATATTTTTTGGCGCCAAAAAGTCTGAAACACGAGCGTCATAGATGACGCAACTACGTGAAAACTCTCAGCGCCAACTAAGACGCCGGAAATGACGTAATTACGTCAACAAAAGTAATTCTCGCGCCAAAAAAGTCTTGCGCCAAAAATGACGCAATAAATTATAGCATTTTGTGCTCCCGCGAGCCTAACAGCCCGCAATTTTGAAAAGAAAGTCAATTTGAAAAATTTTCAGGTAAGAATTTTTTTTTCATATGCATTTCCCAAAATGAAACTGACAGTCTGTAAGAAGGAAATATACTGATTAACCTGAATCATGACAAATATAAGTATAAAACATATATTTAGAACTTTACATATAAAATGCCAAACCATAGCTGAGAGTGTCATAAGTAAAAGAAAACATACTTACCAAAAGACACTCATCTACATAAAGTAGACAGCCAAACCAGTACTGAAACGAGAATCAGTAGAGGTAATGGTATATAAGAGTATATCGTCGATCTGAAAAGGGAGGTAGGAGATGAATCTCTACGACCGATAACAGAGAACCTATGAAATAGATCCCCGTTAGGATGACCATTGCATTCAATAGGTAATACTCCCTTCACATCCCTCTGTCATTCACTGCACTCTGAGAGGAACCGGGCTTCAGCAAGCTGAGAAGCGCATATCAACGTAGAAATCTAGCACAAACTTACTTCACCACCTCCATAGGAGGCAAAGTTTGTAAAACTGAATTGTGGGTGTGGTAGGGGTGTAATTTATAGGCATTATGAGGTTTGGGAAACTTTGCCCCTCCTGGTAGGAATGTATATCCCATACATCACTAGCTCATGGACTCTTGCCAATTACATGAAAGAAAAGTAATTGGAAACATATTCAGAGAAAAACTATTTTATAGTATACTGTCCTTTAAAGTTGGAAACCCTTATTTATCAGAAGAATATAATCAATAGGAGCAGGTAAACTTACTTATCAAATGAAACAAGTTGTTCTTCCTTTTGTTTTTCATCACCCTAAGGAGAAAAATTAAGACACAGAGGAAAAAGGGAAAGAAATTAGCAAAAGAATAATTATATACATATCCCTAATATGTATTTTGAAAACTAACATACAGAAAAACAAAATGCTTTATGCTTACCTGATAAATGTCTTTCTTTTGCGATGTACCGAGTCCACGGTTTCATCCTTACTTGTGGGATATTGTCCTTCCTAACAGGAAGTAGCAAAGAGAGCACCACAGCAGAGCCGTCTATATAGCTCCCCCCCTTAACTCCACCCCCCAGTCATTCGATCGAAGGCCAAGGAAGAAAAGGAGAAACTATAAGGTGCAGAGGTGACTGAAGTTTTCAATAAAAAAAAAATACTATCTGTCTTGATAGACAGGGCAGGCCGTGGACTCGGTACATCGCAAAAGAAAGAAATTTATCAGGTAAGCATAAATTTTGTTTTCTTTTGCAAGATGTACCGAGTCCATGGTTTCATCCTTACTTGTGGGATACCAATTCCAAAGCTTTAGGACACGGATGAAGGGAGGGACAAGACAGGAACCTAAACGGAAGGCACCACTGCTTGCAAAACCTTTCTCCCAAAAATAGCCTCCGAAGAAGCAAAAGTATCAAATTTGTAAAATTTGGAAAAGGTATGAAGCGAAGACCAAGTCGCAGCCTTACAAATCTGTTCAACTCTAGTGGAGTGAGCTGTAATTATTTCAGGAGGCTGCTTTCCAGCAGTCTTATAAGCCAAACGGATGATGCTTTTCAGCCAAAAAGAAAGAGGTAGCCGTAGCCTTTTGACCTCTGCGCTTTCCTTTCTTAGAAGAAGGATTAGGACACAGAGAAGGAACAACAATTTCCTGATTGATATTCCTGTTAGAAACAACCTTAGGAAGGAACCCAGGTTTGGTACGCGAAACCACCTTATCAACATGGAAAACAAGATAAGGCGAGTCGCATTGTAATGCAGATAGTTCAGAAACCCTTCGAGCTGAAGAGATAGCAACTAGAAACAGAACTTTCCAAGATAGAAGCTTAATATCTATGGAATGCATGGGTTCAAACGGAACCCCCTGAAGAACATTAAGAACTAAATTTAGACTCCATGGCGGAGCAACAGGTTTAAACACAGGCTTGATTCTAACTAAAGCCTGACAAAAAGCCCGAACGTCTGGGGCATCAGCCAGACGCTTGTGCAATAAGATAGACAAAGCAGATATCTGTCCCTTTGAGGAACTAGCTGACAATCTTTTCTCCAATCCTTCTTGAAGAAAGGACAAAATCCTAGGAATCCTGATCTTACTCCATGGAGTAGCCTTTGGATTCGCACCAAAAAAGATATTTATGCCATATCTTATGATAGATTTTCCTGGTGGCAGGCTTTCGAGCCTGAATCAAGGTATCTATGACCGACTCAGAGAAACCCCGCTTTGATCAAATCAAGCGTTCAATCTCCAAGCAGTCAGTTGCAGAGAAATTAGATTTGGATGCTTGAACGGACCTTGAATTAGAAGGTCCCGTCGCAGTGGCAGAGTCCATGGTGGTAGAGATGACATGTCCACCAGGTCTGCATACCAAGTCCTGCGTGGCCACGCAGGTGCTATCAAAATCACCGAAGCTCTCTCCTGTTTGATTCTTGCAATCAAACAGGGAAGGAGAGGAAATGGTGGAAACACATAAGCCAGGTTGAATGACCAGGGTACTGCTAGAGCATCTGTCAGTACTGCCTGAGGATCCCTGGACCTGGATCCGTAACAAGGAGGTTTGGCGTTCTGACGAGACGCCATCAGATCCAATTCTGTTGTGCCCCATAGCTGAACCAGTTGAGGAAACACCTCCGAATGGAGCTCCCACTCCCCCGGATGAAAACTTTGACGACTTAGAAATTCTGCCTCCCAGTTCTCTACCCCTGGGATATAGATCGCTGATAGATGGCAAGAGTGAGTCTCTGCCCATCAGATTATCCTGGAAACTTCTATCATCGCCAAGGAACTCCTTGTTTCCCCCTGATGATTGATATAAGCTACAGTTGTGATGTTGTCCGACTGAAACCTGATGAATCCAGCCGAAGCCAGCTAAGGCCAGGCCTGAAGAGCATTGAATATCGCTCTTAATTCCAAAATATTTATCGGTAGGAGGGCCTCCTCCTGAGTCCACAAACCCTGTGCTTTCAGGGAATTCCAGACTGCACCCCAGCCCAGTAGGCTGGCGTCCGTTGTCACTATAACCCACGCTGGCCTGCGGAAACACATTCCCCTGGACAGGTGATCCTGTGACAACCACCAAAGAAGAGAGTCTCTGGTCTCTTGATCCAGATTTATCTGAGGAGATAAATCTGCATAATCCCCATTCCATTGTTTGAGCATGCATAGTTGCAGTGGTCTGAGATGCAATCGAGCGAACGGAACTATGTCCATTGCCGCTACCATAAGTCCGATTACCTCCATACACTGAGCCACTGACGGCCGAGGAATGGAATGGAGAGCTCGGCAGATGGTTAAAATCTTTGATTTCCTGACCTCCATCAGAAATATTTTCATGTCCACCAAATCTATCAGAGTTCCCAGGAATGGAACTCTTGTGAGAGGAATAAGAGAACTCTTTTTCACGTTCACCTTCCACCCATGAGATCTTAGAAAGGCCAACACTAAGTCCATGTGAGACTTGGCTAGTTGGAAAGTCGACGCTTGAATTAGGATGTCGTCTAGATAAGGCCCCACTGCAATGCCTCGCGGTCTTAGGACCGCCAACAGGGACCCTAGCACTTTTGTGAAGATTCTTGGTGCCGTGGCCAACCCGAAGGGAAGAGCCACAAACTGGTAATGCCTGTCCAGAAAGGCAAACCTTAGGAATTGGTGATGATCTTTGTGGATAGGAATGTGTAAATACGCATCCTTTAAATCCACGGTGGTCATATATTGACCCTCCTGGATCATTGGTAAAATAGTCCGAATGGTCTCCATCTTGAAGGATGGAACTCTTAGGAATTGGTTTAGGATCTTGAGATCTAGAATTGGTCTGAAGGTTCCCTCTTTTTTGGGAACCACAAACAGATTGGAGTAGAAACCTTGTCCCTCTTCTGTTTTCAGAACTGGGCAGATCACTCCCATGGTAAAAAGGTCTTCTACACAGTGTAAGAACGCCTCTCTTTTTGTCTGGTTTACAGACAATTGAGAAAGATGGAATCTCCCCCTTGGAGGAGAATCTTTGAAATCCAAAAGATACCCCTGGGTTACAATTTCCACGGCCCAGGAGTCCTCAACGTCTCTTGCCCAGGGCCTGAGCAAAGAGAGAGTCTGCCCCCTACTAGATCCGGTCCCGGATCAGGGGCTACCCCTTCATGCTGTCTTAGTGGCAGCAGCAGGATTTTTGGCCTGTTTACCCTTGTTCCAAGCCTGGTTAGGTCTCCAGGTTGGCTTGGATTGAGCAAAGTTCCCCTCTTGCTTTGCAGCAGGGGAAGAGGAAGCGGGACCACCCTTGAAGTTTCGAAAGGAACGAAAATTATTTTGTTTGGTCCTTGTCTTATTTGACTTATCTTGGGGAAGGGCATGACCCTTCCCCCCCAGTGATGTCTGAAATTATCTCTTTCAGTGAAGGACCGAATAGGGTCTTACCTTTGAAAGGGATGGTCAAAAGCTTAGATTTTGATGATACATCAGCCGACCAGGACTTAAGCCATAATGCTGCTAACTTAGCGAGATGAAAAGCGGCGTCTGTAATAAAAGAATTAGATAGCTTAAGAGGCTTAATTCTGTCCAGAATATCATCTAGTGGGGTCTCCACCTGAAGAGCCTCTTCTAGAGCCTCAAACCAAAAGGCAGCAGCAGTGGTTACAGGAACAATGCACGCTATGAGTTGAAGAAGAAAACCTTGATGAACAAAAATTTTCTTTAGGAGACCCTCTAATTTTTTATCCATAGGATCAATGAAAGCACAACAGTCTTCAATAGGTATAGTTGTACGCTTAGCCAGAGTAGAAATAGCTCCCTCCACCTTAGAGACCGTCTGCCATGAGTCCCTCATGGTGTCAGATATGGGAAACATTTTCTTAAAAACAGGAGGGTGAGCGAACGGAATACCTGGTCTATCCCACTCCATAGTAACAATGTCCGAAATCCTCTTAGGGACCGGAAAAACATCAGTGTAAACAGGAACCTCTAGATATTTGTCCATTTTACACAATTTCTCTGGAACTACAATAGGGTCACAATCATCCAGAGTCGCTAAAACCTCCCTGAGCAATAAACGGAGGTGTTCTAGCTTAAATTTAAATGCAGTCATATCTGAATCTGTCTGAGGGAGTAACCTTCCTGAATCAGAAATCTCTCCCTCAGATAGCAAATCCCTCATCCCTACCTCAGAACATTGTGAGGGAGTATCGGATACGGCAACTAAAGCGTCAGAAGGCTCAGCATTTGTTCTTAACCCAGAGCTACTGCGCTTCCCTTGCAACCCTGGCAGTTTAGATAAAACCTCTGTAAGGGTAGTATTCCTAACTGAGGCCATATCTTGCAAGGTGAAAGAATTAGACGCACTAGAAGTACTTGGCGTCGCTTGTGCGGGCGTTACTGGTTGTGACACTTGGGGTGAACTAGATGGCAAAACCCGATTTCCTTCTGTCTGAGAATCATCCGATGCCAAACTCTTATAAGTCAAAATATGCTGTTTGCAATTTATAGACATATCAGTACAAGTGGGACACATTCTAAGAGGGGGTTCCACAATGGCTTCTAAACAAATTGAGCAATGAGTTTCCTCAATGTCAGACATGTTGAACAGGCTAGTAATGAGACAAGCAAGCTTGGAAAACACTTTATTTAATGAAAAAAACCCACAATTTTCAAAAACAGTACTGTGACTTTAAGAGGAAAAAGAGACATACACAAACTGCAAAAATGCTTAAAATGCCTCAAATTTTCCGAAATTTTTACTGTACACAAACTAAGTTATAGTAAGATTGCACCACAAATATCTAAGCAATATACCCCCAAATGAAAAAAACGGATTGACAAATGTCTAAAACCGGTAAAAAAAAACCTGTCTGCACATTGCCACAGCTCTGCTGTGGCCTTACCTGCCCTTAGGGAATAATTCTGTGGGAATAAAGCTTCGATTGGGCCCCAGAAGAGTACCAGGACCTCTGGAGACTTGCTTGCTGCTTGCCTGCATCAACTAAGTGCGCAACTGAGGCGCGAAAATAGGCCCCGCTCCTCTCACTCGATGTTGCTGGGGCCTACACAAAAACCTTTTTTTGAAAGCCATGTGGGTTATAAAAACCCTTAAATAAACCAAGTGTACCCTCAAACATATGTCCCATAAAACACAAACGTTTGCCCAATATATTATACACAAACTGAGTGCCCATGAGATTAGCCCTGTATGTAAGCTAGTAATGCCTCTTATATAACTAGGATTACTGCTTACCCTTCCCCTAATGGGGAAACTGGCAGCCTTTCTGAGTTAACACAGTCTCTGCAGAAAAAATGACTGAACATACCTCATTGCTGTATAGCAAGAAACCGTTCCTCACACTGAAGTTTTCCTGTACTCCTCAGCTTCTGTGGGAACCTTAGTTACAAATGCTAAGATCATCATCCTCCAGGCAGAAATCTTCATCTATGTCCTGCCTGAGAGTAAATAGTACAACAATCATACATATACATCTGTTGCTAAAACACTCATTTAGTGACAGCCCTTAGGCAGAGGTATATACGACAACCGGTACCATTTAAAAATAATAAACTCTTGATTGAAGATAAAATAAAAACTAACAGTTTAACACCTCTTCTCTTTACCCTTCCAGCTTAGAGCCAGCAAAGAGAATGACTGGGGGGTGGAGTTAAGGGTGGGAGCTATATAGACAGCTCTGCTGTGGTGCTCTCTTTGCTACTTCCTGTTAGGAAGGACAATATCCCACAAGTAAGGATGAAACCGTGGACTCGGTACATCTTGCAAAAGAAATGTAATACAATTTAGATTAAAACACATTAACAAAAGAATTTCAATGAATGGCTATTGGCTTGTCATGGCAGCCTTGCACCAATGAAATGACCCCTCAAGTGACCTAGCATCAGCCTGCGTCTGTGTGTTAGGCTCCCCTGTGCATGCTCCTAGAAGTTTTTACTTCCCAGTAATAGTAATGGTAATACTTTAAAGTCACTGAGCTTTATTAGTATAACCCATTATACAGACAATGTCGTCTATGGAGGTATCATGGCTTTGTGCTGGATTTTATACAACTGTTAGCAATGGGTGTGGCTGAAACACAAACTCAAAGAATAGTAGGGGTTTCCACACACATTTGGCTAATTATTCAGGACAAATGGAATATGTTGTATAATATTAGCTGTGTTGTGCGCCATCTGCTGGAAAAAATATATATAGCAAGCTAATAAACGAGATTTGGGGTCAGACCTCTTTGGTGTCACAGAACACAGTAGTACCACTCCCTTCTATCTCAACTTTCATACTGGAAGGAGATTAATGAATAATAATGCATCTTAAAGTGTCAGTAAACCTTAAAAATAATGTTATATAATTCTGCACATAGTGCAGAATTATATAACATTATATTAGCCAAACTTTGTAAAACCTAATATACCCTTTTAATTTTTTTAAAAAATGGCTGTTTTGCAGACCCGCTCTCTGTGCTCTTCTGAGCGGGTCTGTTTGTTTCACACCGCGCATCGGGCCAGCTGTATAGTCACAGCCCGGCCCAACCGCGCCATTATACACAGTGGAGCTCTCTCCTGCTGTCAGACAGAGCAGGAGTGAGCTGCACTTAGTGTTATGGCGCGGTCGGGCCGGGCTGTGACTATACAGCTGGCCCGATGCGCTGTGTGAATATAACAGACCCGCTCAGCAGAGAGCAGAGAGCAGGTCTGTAAAACAACATTTTTTAAAAAAATTAAAAGGGTATATTAGGTTTTACAAAGTTTGGCTAATATAATGTTATATAATTCTGCACTATGTGCAGAATTATATAACATTATTTTTGAGGTTTACTGTCCCTTTAAGTGAATATTCTGGTCACATTCTTGTTCTAAATGTCTCTATTAAACACCAAAAAGCATAATTAGTCCCAAAACTGCAAAATGAGTTAAAAATATTTTTGCTCTTATTTCTTAGAATCTTTTGCATGTCTGTACGCTCAGTGCACCGGTCTTTATCAGTACTTATTTATCTAGCATCGAACAACAGCTATGTTCTGCCATGTGCTTTCTGCAAATGTAATATTTACCATATAAAATAGTCTTTACATAGTAATGAATGTATTCCATCGATCTGTACAACATAACAGAATTTTAATTGCAATCAGTACATATAGTTTAGGATTATACTTTTTCCAGTTCCTATTTACAGCTTCATTAAAAAGGGACAGTAAGCACATTGTAATTACAAGACATTTCTATTGTGTTACTATAGCATAACATATCAGCCAAGACTAAATATTTTTAAAACAAACATACTATTTTACTGCAATTAATGTTTCAAAAGCCAAACTCCACCCACCATTTGCCTTATTTGGAGGAGCCAATCTGGGCCTTAGTCTGCAGACAACAAGGGTAGCTACTGTCATAAAGTTATAAAATGTACTGTTTTGCACTTATCTGATAAATCCAAGTATATTGCAAAGTTGTTTGGTTTTGCATAACTAAACATTTTATGTAAATATCTCAAGGTGTTTACAGTCCCTTTAAAAGGGACACGAACCCCCCCAAAAAATCTAATGATTCAGATAGAGCATACAATTTTAAACAACTTTCCAATTCACTTCTATTATTTAATTTGCTTCCTTCTCTTGTTATCCTTTGCTGAAAGGTTTATCTAGGCAAGTTCATGAGCAGCAGAGAACCTAGGTTCTAGCTGCTGATAGATACATACATACATACACACACACACATATACACACACCGATTGTCATTGGCTCACCTATGTGTTCAGTTAGAAACCAGTAGTGCACTGCTGCTCATTCAACAAAGCATACCAAGAGAATAAAGAAAATTGATAAAAGGAGTAAATTAGAAAGTTGCTTAACATTGCATGCTCTATCAGAATCATGAAAGAAAACGTTTAGGTTTCATATCCCTTTAATAGGCAACTAACTAAACGTAGATGTATATGATAACATGTAATTTACATTCGCATGAATAATTGCTATAAAAATACCTGCTGGAGCGAGGAACAGCTGTGGGAATCACGTCTTGTTCCCAAAGGTATGAACAAGCTATCTGCAAGTGGTTCCTGAAGAAGCAGTGCAGTTTCCCTGAGCAAGCAATGGGGCCATGCACGCTATTGGCTTGCATTATCTGCCAGTCATGTCACAAATGGCATCTTTGGTAGGTACAGGGCATAGATAGGTCATTCTGTGCATTACAGCCTGCTGCAGCAACAAATGAAAACTCGCTAGGAATGATTGATAGCAAAGTGTGTGTGTGAGGGGGGAAGCAGCTTCTTTATAAAAAACTCCAAAACCAAGATTAAAGTGGCTTTCAGATTGCTGCACTAGTTCAATAGTAATTAATGCAGTTATTTGAAACCTCAAATTTCAACAACTTTACAATTTACTTCCATTTACAAAATATGCATAGTCTTTTTATATTTACACTTTTTGAGTCACCAGCTCCTACTGAGCATGTGCAAGAATTCACAGAATATACATATATATGCATTTATGATTGGCCGATGGCTGTCACATGGTACAGGAAGAGTAGAAATAGACATAACTGACATCTGTCAGAAAAAAAAAAAAATTCTACTCATTTAAAGTTCAGACAAAGTGCTATTGCTTATTTGTTGATTATGCAAACCTTCTATATTTACTGGTCCTTTAATGTTACCTGGTGTATGGATATGCATTGCTATATACAACTTTAAATGTTTACCTTGCTAAATTGTGCATACACCTTTAAATTGGTTTAAGCTAAATTAATGTTTTGTTATAAAAACTGAAATCTTTAAAGGGACATGAAACCCATAATTCAGATGGAGAACACAATTTTTAAAAAAAGTTTCCAATTTACTTCTATTATGAAATTTGCTTCATTCTCTTGTTATTCTTTGTTGAAGAGATATCTAGATAGGTAGCATGCACATGCCTGCACTACATGACAGGAAATAGTGCTGTCATCTAGTACTCTTGCTAATGTATAACATTGTTGCAAAACTGCTGCCATATAGTGCTGCAAACACGTGCACACTCCTGAACTTACATCCCTGCTTTTCAATAAAGGATAAACGAGAAAATGAAGACAATTTGATAATAGAAGTAAACTGGAAAGTTGTTTTTAAATTGTATATCCCTTTAAAACACCCTTTAGATCATAAGAAATATCAGAAATAATATATCACATATCAGACCCACATTATAGTCTTAAACTTACCGACAGACGGGAACCAGCTCTGGCCCGAGCTACAACCTCCTTCTCCTTCTCGGATACTTTCCTCTGAATAGCTTGAAAGTTGTTGAGTGCAGCAGAAAAATCATTCATAAGACGCTCTTTCTGAATCTTCTGCTGGCGCTAAAACAAAATGGGAGGAGTCAATTAAAATCCATAGAGATCTGGAGGAGGTGCCTGCAAAAAATGTATACTCTTACTGATGGCAGTAAACGGTATACTGCTAGCCAATCACAAGGCAACATGGAGTAACTCATAAGAGTGCAAATTTCTCTCATGCATATCAGATATGAGTTTTCTTGATACTTTTACCTATTTTTGAGCTGACACTTCATGCTCAATACCCAGAGCTACAGATCTCCCAATATATATTTTGTGCTTCCCCTTAATATTACAATTTGAATGTTTCTATAGAACAAATTTTAATCAATAACTTTTTAATTTATTTATACAATTGTTTGCCCTAAGTACCATATATATTGAAGTATCAAAATGATCAAGGACTCCTCTTTGATGCATAAATGATGTGTTATATATCATTTACTTTCTTCATAAAAGGGTTAAAAGAACTAGTTCCAGTATCCTACAGCTGTATAACACACACATATTTATATATAATGAAGCTGCTGCTGAGCTGCTCGTGCACTCTGATTTCCAAAAAGGAAATCTGAGGCAGAAAGTCAATGCGCATGTGCATGTTTCACACATGCACATTTTCCTACAAAGTTCCACTGCTCGTTAGTACAAAATGCTGTCTCTGCAGCTTGCCGCTCTACATATAAACAATGAAGCTCGTGATTTATTGTTTACATTAGAGCAGCTGACAAGACTATGCGCATGCGTTTTTGTGCTACTGTCGGGAGCTCTAATCACTGGCTACGTAGAGAGTGGTTTGGACCATTCTCTATGTCACTACACTACAGAAACAGTAAGAAACATATTTATAAAATAAATAAATAGTTCAGTGGTTTTCATACCCATGCTTTGTAACTCTACATTTTACCATCACTTTAAGACCTTCCCTATATATGGCACTTAAGTACTACAGCTGAAAAATATTGTAACCATCCCAAATATTTTACACTCCGAGTCATTCCACTTTATTATCAAGTAACATTTCGTCATAAACCATTTCCCACATTCTGGGCTTTGATTAGCTATTTTGTAATCTCAATCCATTCTTACTCCAGTTGTTTACTTAAAGGGACATTCCAGCAAAAATTGAAATCCACATGGATGCATTTCAGTTTTGAATAGAAGCATTTTTATAATATACATCTATTAGCAAAAATGCTTCTAATAAAAAGTTATAGCTGTTTCAAATGTGTATTTAAAGGGGCATTCCAGTCAAAATTTAAATGTACATAGATGAATTACATCTTTATATAGAAACATATTTGCACTATACATGTATTGACAAAAATGCTTCAAGTAAAAGTTATCACTGTTTTAGTGTTAACATTTTTCTCTGCACGTGCATGTGAAACATAGCTAGATATTCTCAGTGCACATGTATTTTAAATACTGCAGCTGCTCAGAGCACTAGTGGGGCTTGTTTCATGTTAGCAATTAACATTTTGAGTCAATACCAGATGGTACAAGTACCTTAGGCTCTTTGAGCAAGGGCTGTGTTTAAAATGCTGGTGCACGGTGCATACTTAAATACACTTTTGATACAGCTATTTCTTTTGTTAGAACCATTTTTGTTAATACATCTATATTACAAACATGCTTCTATTCAAAATTGAAAAATATCCATGTGGATTGCAATTTTGGCTGGAATGTCCCTTTAAGTATGCAACGTGCACCAGCATTTTAAACACAGCACTTGCTCAGAGAGCCTAAGGTGTTTGTATCATCTGGTAATGACTCAATTTGTTAATTGCTGACATGATACAAGCCCCACTGCCACTCTGAGCAGCTGTAGTACATAAAATGCTGGTGCACTAAGGGAATATCTAGCTATGCCTCACATGCAGAGAAATATGTTAACACTAAAACAGTGATAACTTTTACTAGTAGCATTTTTGCTAATATATGTATATTGCAAATATCTTTCTATATTTTG